>NW_026623824.1:106338-124097 GCF_030028575.1 Malurus melanocephalus | reverse complement strand
TTGTAAACACATCTCTGCCCAGAGCACGCGGTGATAAGAAGAGCCTTCAAACTGCCTTCTTTAACTTCTCTGACTCTAAAAAGGCAATCAAAGCCACCCCACAATGTATGATTAAATATACGCAGGGGATAATCCCTCCTTGGAAAAGCTGGAGAAAAGGTGGTGTTGAGACTGGTTTGAAGTGGTCTCCTTAATAGAAAAGGACGGTCCCTTTCTGTGTACATCATGATTTGCTTTGGGATTTCTGTTGTGCCCCGTAAGCCTACAGGATATTACAGCAGCTTTTGTGTCGCTGGTGACCCAGCTGTTCATTATTGAAAAATTCCACTGCTTGATGCTAAGGGCAGGAAGGCTGACCCCTCATCTTATGGACGTTACTATCTTTCAAAAGATACAGGATTAAAGGGCCGAGCAAAATCTGGAGGAAAGCTATGTCTGGTTTTCTGTGTTTTCATTGTCTTTTGCTATATTGGCCCAGAGAGGGATGTTTGTACAGGATTTAATTAGTTGGAATCAGGCTGAGATTATTGTTGAGACTATTTACTCAGCAAATCTCCAGTCTGAGCTGGAGCTTGAAATGAGTCTGAATAAGAAAATTGAGGAGTGCTCAGCCTTTCTGCTCATATTCTGTAACGAGCAGCAAGACACAGACACGCAGGGCTCGCTCATGTGAAGTGCTGAATGCCCTTCATTCCCACCAGGACCCATAAACCATGGGGGTATCGTTATAKCCCATGATTGAGCCTTCATCAGCTACATCTAGCAAATGGGAAGTTCACAGAGTTTAAGAACTTTTCCTCATTCTCCTGGGGAGTTACAGCACAGGAAGCAAAAAAAGGCGTGTTGCTATCACTGCTGCAGTTGTGGGGTTCTGTAACTGCATACAGATCAAATTCTGAAATAAAAAGGTTAGGAATAGAATTTTTTTTACATATACATTTTTTTAAAATTATAAAAATAAATTTAAATCAAACCATCTTGATTGAGACATAAGACTTAACCCATCAGCTTCAGTGGAATAGAAGACATTGGATGCCTAGGTACAAGTGAGGTAGCTAGACAGGCCATGAATAAGGGAGAAAGCAAGGAACACTGTTCTGTAGCAGGACATGACATCTCTGAGCACACAGTGCATTCACTGCCCCAGGTTCAGGGGGAAAGAGATTCTGGCAGGAGATTCCCCGGGATTCMCATCCTGAACTCCTCAGTAACTCCAGGCCCTTTGCTTCCTGCATTTCAAGGGAAGGCAGTCATTCTCAGGGAAGGTTTGTACRGGTCAGGAAGCTGCTGTTCATGGTGAATTATTAACAGGTAATGCTGAYCAGGGATTTCTGGAGCTGCAGAGGGTGGAAGCAGCTCCTCCATCTGCTCCTCAGTGCTGCCCTTCCATGCAGGGCTCAGGKGGAACCACAGAGCTCCTGTCTCTGTTCCTTGCAGGAGGAGCTCACCAAAACCAGGAATAGCTGCTTGCAGACACAACAGTCACTGCCCAGGGTTTAGAGGAGGCATTAAGAYTGCTGAGAGGAGAAAAATGTGTGGGGTCAGCTCCCCTTAGGCAGGCACTATTCTCATTAAAATACTACCCCTCTGATTTATTAGGCTTGAAAACTTCACGAGGAGCCACAGCTTGGCACCAGGAGCTCATGTTGGACACTAAAGCAGCCCCATATCAGTGCAGCAGCACCCACAGCATGGAAAGCAGRCAGCTCCAGGCAGGGAATGTTCCAGATGAAGTGGCCAATGTTCATTCACCATGGCACAGATCTGCTGCTGCTGTTGGGCTGCGTGTGGCACAGTTCACAAAGCTGCCTGCTGCACAGGGGAAATGCCCTTCCTGCAGGCTGGAGGCCCCTKGCTGCCTGGCTGCACTATTTCAGTACAAATAATATTGTTTTAAACTTTCTAAATGGAAGAGTAAGTGATACACAGAGAGCAAACACAGAATCACAGTGATTCTCACACATCAGACACTGCTGACCACCTGCTCCAAGAGACAAAAGCAGGTTCTTACCCAGCCTAGAGCAGCAGGCAGCAGGCACACTGAACATCTCAGCCCCTGGAAAATCAAGATAAAGCAAGGAAGCAGARTTCAGTGCTGCTCTTAGGTCCCAGCTGTGACTTTTTACCAGTTTTGAACAAATTCTTGGCACGGGCTCAAAAGGCTTTTTGTGAGCAAGCATGTTGTCAGCATTTTTCCTTTAAAGACACATAACCTCAGGTAAAAGAATAAAGCCAGACTGAGATTTATGCGGCAGCTTTCTTTCCCCTGCCCCCCAGTTTGGTAAATTCTTGATGCTGCTCTATCAGTCAGCTCTGTGAGCTGTGGGCACTGCACAGGCAGAGSTTTTCCCTTGCAGGAGGAGGGAGGGATGAACCCTGGCAGGGCTGGGGTGGATCCTGCACTGACCAAAGCTGCTCTGGAGCACTGGGAACTGCCCAGACCCTCCAACTGTTCCCAACATGCCTGATGATCACAGGGCCTAAAGAAACCATGGCCTTGTTTATATTRCATGGTTATATTATCTGCTTGCAGAAACCACAGCCCCTCCGTGCACTCWGACTCTCCCCCTAAAGAAAGGAAGAAAATTTGAATAGAATAGAGTCTGAATAACAGGGAGATGCAGCAGACAATGAACACAAAAACCTCTCTCGAATGTTTTGCTGGTGATTCTGTACAAAACAGCAAGTCTGCATTCCTCCCTGAAATGAACTGTGAGCTTTCATAAGCAAGGATTTTCCCGAAAGTTCAGATTTTATAAAATKCAGAGTATGGAGGAAGAGCTGCCTGGCTCAGCTCCCAGCCAGGGCTTGGGGCATGATCCAGCTCTGCCAGGGGATCAGGCTGCAGGAAAAAGGGATGGCAGGGCTGAGCTCTGCAAGGGCAGGACAGGGACTGCATCTGGTGAAAGTGGGAAAACTGTTCATACCCTGCGAGAGGAAAATAATATCTGCTCATTGAATTACTGAGGAATTAACCAGGAAAGTCTCTCTGCTTTTTCAAGTAGCAGGGGGAAAAATGATCATTTGGAACAAGAAAGGGCCCTGCGAGGACCGGCTCATTTAAAACCGAGGTGTGAGCTGCAGTGAATGGTTAAAAAGCCCTGATCTGATGATAGCTGTGTCCAGGCTGCATCTCGAGAGAATGGACATCCACGCTGCTGACAGCCTTATCAGCTCATCTGCCGTGGCAGCAATCAGGGCAACACTTYTGGTGATTTATAAAGAAAACTGTTTTCACAGGCACAACGTGAAAGACACAAACTCTAGATTACCACCGAGATTATCATGCAAAAATGTATTTGAATTTCTGATCAGCAGGAGGCTTCAAAGGGCCCAGGCTCAGATTAGCAGGTGTTACGTGAAAAAGGAGAGAGAGCTTTTGTGTTACSAAGTTGCGCCAGCAAAACAAATATGTCTTTCACTTTGAAGAGCTGGGGAGGAATTTGTGGCTATTGCCATGGAAACTCAACAGGCCTTACACTGCAAAGCCAGGTTTTGGAGACAGAACTGCTCTTATGTCAGTATGCTGCTGAATACACCATGTCTTTATCACAAGGAAAATGAAATGACAATGTGACACCATTAGAATACCTTTGTTTGGTTCAGCTGAATTTCCTTTATCTAGAAAAGGAAAGAGCACAGCAGGCTCTTGCTTTCAACAGTGGATCCCCTGAAACTGCATTATTTAGAGAAAAAAAATATACAGATTTCAGAGGCCTTGATTGTCACTAACATCTAGCTAAATTTTCTGGGCCAATAWGGTCCCACCCAAAAATAGTGTAGGGTCAGTCTTTGGCTGTATGTTTTAAAATTCTTTTCCAACTTCTTTTTTATATTTATCCCATTTCTGAATCATAATTGAATGGCATTCATGTGGAGCCCAAGGCCCTGAGTAGAGAGCAGTGGCCTTTGGTGCCCAGTGTASCTGGCCCTGGTTACCGGTGCTGTTTTATAAACAGAAACATCCACAATTACTCAGTCAGTCCACCACKAACTCATCACCATCAGCACGGTTAAAACACACAATTAAATCACTGATGCCGAGATATTACACTGAAAGGTCACAGGATCTCCCCACACCCTGGGCAGCTCAGCCATGGCAGAGTGGCAGAGACTGCGGGGCACAGCCAAAGGCAGAATTTGGGGAGCACAGGGCACCGTCCCCAAAGGGCACCATCCCCAAAGGGCATTGTCCCCACAGGGAATTGTCCCCAAAGGGCACCATCCCCAAAGGGCATTGTCCCCAAAGGGCATTGTCCCCAAAGGGCATTGTCCCCAAAGGCCACCATCCCCAAAGGGCACTGTCCCCAAAGGGCACCGTCCCCAAAGGGCACTGTCCCCAAAGGGCACCATCCCCAAAGGGCATTGTCCCCACAGGGAATTGTCCCCACAGGGCATTGTCCCCACAGGGCACCATCCCACAGGGACCTGACTGAGGTGCTACAGCCACTGGAGGACTCTGTGTGCTGCTGCAGAACAGGGAGGGAGCGAGGGCAGAGGAAGAAGTAGACAGAGAAGGCAGAGGAACACAGAGGCAGAGAAGTGTAACCCACAACAAGAAGGCAGAGGAACACGGAGGCACAGAAGGCAGAGGTTCCCCAGGGCTCCTGGCACCACCATCCCTCCCCAGGGCCGGTGAGGAGCGAGGAGCGGCCGCTCTGCTCACCGGGGACACCTCACACAGGGTGCAGCAAAGGCAAAGAAAACCACGGAAGATGTGCAAAGTCAGGACACAGAGGCACAGCCCAGGGTCAGCTGGGATCACAGCAGAGGATCCTCTCTCCAGGCACCTCTGAAGGGCTCAGGATGCTGTTTGACCCCCCAAAGGACACTTCCCAGGGACTTTGTACCTCAGGGGCTGAAGGGCAGGCAGAGGGCAATAATTCTCAGCTTTGCTCCACTTACACCCGGCCTTCCAAGAACAGCTCGGGCAGAAGGACTGTGGCCCCAAATCAGACACAGAGCAGCCAAAAAGCGCTGCTCACACCCTGCACAACGCTGCTTTCCTCACTCCCACAGGAGTGGCACAAGAGATCTCTTGGATGCACCAGGTTTTGGTTACTCTCTTCCTSTTGAAAATCTGAATTGTTCTTTAAAATAATAATCCACTGGTGTCTAAGTGAGCCTGATACAAAGTTTAAAAGGCCCTGCTGCATTAAATAAGAGCACRTTCTGTGAGAAGCAAAGCAGCAGCAGTGTCCAGACAATAAGACACCGAGTACGTGTGAAAAGAAATGAGTGAAACAATAGTCACTGGGAGTGCTTGAAACCCAGCGTACCTGCTAGAACATGTATTCCCTGTCTTAGATCTCATTTTTAACTTCCACAACTCCTTACATGAGAATACCAACTTCCTCTCCAGCCTGCCCCACCTTTGCCGGCTTCATTCATGTTTGCAAGAATGCATTTTGCCTGGAGAAATCTGGCAGAAAATGGAGCTGCTGTCCTTCTCTCCTTGCTGGCTACTTATGAAAAGACTTACAGTATTAAAAGCTAAAGAACTGGTTCAACGAAATTCCACAGAGATAAACACACAATTTGGTGCAGATCCTGTCTGAATTCAGTGCCGTTTGCACTCACTAAGAGGAGCAAAGACTTTAGATTTTCATCCCTAACCAGTCACATCCCTGGATAGACAAAGTGAAAGGCAAATAACACTTGCATGTGAAAAAAGAAGCACGCTATAAAATGTTTATCCTTGAAACRTATTTCATATGGGCCAATCACTTTTAAACTAATTAGTTACATCCAGGTATTTTTTTGAAAGCTAGTAAGGGAATATTTAGATCTTTTTCCATACCATAGGTTTAGGAAAAGGTATTCCTTCAAGTGTAAGCATACAAGAAATACACAAACACATAATTTATCTAAATGAAATAAAAGATGCAGTCCTTACATATATAGGCCATTTACATTTCTGGTTACAAATATTTAAATTAATATTTAATTCCAAGATACATATGACACAATAAATATAATCAAACCAAATTGAAATAATTTCAATGTATGAGCTGGAAATACTCAAATATTGTTCTGAATGAAGGAAGAAAGAAATTTTATGATAGAGATCTAAAGTTGAGGGAATAACTTACAGTCAAATGCCAAGGTTTTACACTGTCAGTTATGTAAAACAGCATAAGACAAGGCAGCTGAATTTGTACCTCACAAAACCCTGACAAGTGTGGTCAACCTCCTGAAAGCAGTAATTTATTATCAGAAATGTCACGCCTACACAATAGCCTTATTGTTGATTCATTAGGTAATTTCCCTTGAAGACCAGCTGTTTCTAGTGCGGTGGGATGAATAATGAGGAAGATATTTAATGTTCAGGGTACAAATGACAGCCATAAGGAGGTTGTGACACCAGCAGCATCCCACAGCCTGCGGCACAGCTCTGCTCAGGGTGAAGGTCCCACACCTCCCACTCGCACAGAACCTGCCCGCTGTCATTTGTGCTGCAGGGCAGAGGGTGGGCAATCCCTCAATAGAATCAGCAGAGTGCTGGGCAATCCCTCAATAGAATCTGCAGAGGGTGGGCAATTCCTCAATAGAATCTGCAGAGCTGGGCAATCCCTCAATAGAATCAGCAGAGCTGTGTGATGTGGCCACGCAGCCCCCGGGCTCATTGTCACCCTCTATTTGCATTGACGTGCCCCAGGGCAGACACTTCCCCTCCCAGCAGACTGAATTTATTCCCAGGTGCTTCTCCCAAAGGCTGCCACCAGTGCAGCTTGCACAGAGTCCCCGTGGCTCTGCTCCAGGCAAGCTTTSATCCCATTTTCCAGAAGTGCCTCTTTTTTAACCTTCAGCCAAGTACTATCTAGATAATAATTATTAAACTATAATTTACTACAGCTAGTAGTACTATCTGCTAGTTGTTTGGTTTATTTTTTTTAATTTTACACAAATACATTATTTGTCCCTCAAATGATCCCTCTGAGGGCTACTTCTCCATCATGTTAAGTAACACTGCAATTAAAGTGAGTTAAATTCACCAATAAGCAGACAAGCACCATGTGCTGTATGGCTGGTGTTCATTATGCTCAGTACATTAATGCCAACGGTTTGTCACTGCTTCTCCTGTTACAGCCACCTAAACTGCACCAACCAGAGGAAAAAAAAAAAAGAGAAAAATTTGTCTAAAGASTGCAATTGATCAGCCCTTTAATGCGATCCCAGAATACACAATCAGGCTGAACCATTTCTCTGCTCTCAGAGTGTGTTTGTTTGGGATGGTGCCAAGCAGGAGCACAGTGCTGCCCCGAGCAAGGGGACAATTGTGGCTTTGGTGGTGTCCCCAGAGCTGCTGCAGGACACAGCCTGGACACTGCCACCTCAGAGCTGAGGCTGAAATGGAACTGTGTGCTCATTCCAGGACCAAAACTTTCACTGACATTTCAACAGAAAGGAAAACAACTGCTGGTGATGGCTTCAGCTTTGCTGATGGAAGGACAATTCAACTGCGAGTGTCCCTATTCCTCCTACCCTTTGCCTTAAGTTGCAATTATATAAACACTTYCAATTAGTGATGGCTTTAGGAAAASGAACAGAAACCCYGGACAGTAAATATCCTTTCAGCATTTCTTTCTGAGGTCAGATGCACTGACATGGCACTTCAAACATGATTGTTTTCCACTGACAGCACTGTATAAGGTAAATAATTTAGTAAATATCTTCCTCTCAGATCTTACTTGTGCTGCAGCTGAGATCAAAATCAAGTTATTGTTCTTCTCCAGCTATGGGGTGGAGTGTAATAAAAACCTGGATTTACAGTTAATCAGATGTGCTGACTTTGTGACTCGTGTCTGCATTTCAGTCCTGCACTGCTGCTGAGCAGCTCCGCATTCTCTGACACCAGAGGTGCTCTCTGGCATCACAACCACACCCTAACAGTTCTGTCACTGTTAAAACTGTTCCCCTAAATGCTTTAATTGAATATAAACCGTATTCAATACTTTTATTATCAGAAAAAGAGATCTGTGAAGAGCTTTTTCCCCTGACACATGGAACACCAGTGGTCAGTCCAAGCTCTGTGCCTTGTCACACAGAAAGGTTCCCATTGCTCTGTGTTTGGGCCTCCCTTGGCAAGCCCAAAACCTTCCTCCATGGCTGAACTCTACAAATTTGGAGAGTGGTTCCCACAATCCTTAAAACCCTGGCATAAGTCACAGCCTGATGCTATTCTCCATAGTGGGGGCTTAAATTTGAAGTCACTACTTGTCTAAACRTAAATAGAGCTGAGAGAACTGTTTKGGGTTTATTTTGCCAGAGCCTTGCCCTTGCATTCCCCYCAGTCTGCCTCTTTCAAACAGGGAACAGATCCCAGTTCCCTCCAGTCACAGGGAAATGGCAGAGGCTCGTGAGAAGGTGGTGCTGCTGCTCCAGTGCTGTCACAGGGAGATGTGCTCTCACATCCTCCACACTCACATTCCAGGCTGGGAATGGGATCCTCCAGAAACACCCTGTGGTCAGTGCTGTGGCCACTCTCATCTCAACATAATCTCATTGCAATTAGCATTTCCATCTGCACTTCTTTCCATCAGGCATTTGCCAATAGCAAAGCCCAAGGCAGGCCCCAGTTTCCCTTCTGGAAGGCTCCATGGCAGGAGCATCCCCTGATGTTGGTGAAAGACTCCTTTCCTCCTTTTCTCCTTTCCAGGAAGGGCAGAGCACTCTGCACTGGGATGTGTTCAATAGGAACCTCTCAAGAGCCGCTCTGGGGATTTGGCTCAGCCCCACAGGACACAAACCATGGCCCTGACTGCTGAGATCTCTCCATGTTCAGAGGAGGGGATGACACTTCCTTCTCTGCTTTTGGCCTTTTGGACTTTACAGCCCAAACACRGAGATGTGCTCAGTGACATCCGTAAGGAAATTTATAAACTGAGCCCCATGGCAGAGCTCCTCCAGCAGAAGAGGTTTCACAATTAACAAAACCTCGTTCACTGCTCTGTKTTAGAATCTGATTATTGTTCTACATTTATCTTAACCAAAGTGGCTGACAAATAACTGCAAAATAATGTGATAAAAACCATTTATAATGCCAGGTTATTCCAGGTCTTTCTCCCTAACTATTTATGACAAGGTAATAATGCTGGTTATGCATTTGTCTGACTTTAAATTGGTTACTAACAGCCATGATGGATGAGGGGAAGGATCGCCTTATTCGGAAAAGCAGCTCTTGATTTCTGATCTCATTCTTGCAGGTAATGAATTATATCTAATTAGTAGGTTCCAAATCTAATCAAGAGGTTGAGATGTTGACCCAGAGCAGCAAAAGAGGGTGAGGAGGCCTCCTTTTATGTTTTTTGCTTGTCTTAAATAAAGAATACTGCATAAATACAGTCTTCTAGAGAGCACTGACTCCACGGGTTAAAGATGGAATCAATTTTAAAAGTCACTGTTTCAGTTAACAGTTTAATGAAACTCATCTCCACAGATGTATTCTTTCCATTGGGAATGTAAACTCCTTATTCCTCATTATGGTCTATTTATTTTATTATTTAGCAAAAGTATGAGAAATTCTTGCTCTTGTAAGCAAATCAGGCTCCAGGTGAAAAAAATTACTTTTTATTCTATGAAAAAAAATCTGTGAGTTAAGAAAAATTTCCATCAGAGTTCTTGAGAAATAAACTATTATTCAAAAAACCAAAAAAAGAGCTGGAGTAGAAAATAATAGCAAAAGGAATGGATAGATTTAAAAATGTTTTTTGCACTGTCCCAGGGCACTGCAAACAGACACTGTTTGGGAAGAGGAGCATTTGCTGCCAGGTAGACCAGGAAAATGATGGATTTACAGGACTCTGGCTTTCATCTAACGAGGTTAAGTGACCAGTTCCAACTACACCCGTTTCTCAGGCACTACCTGTTTAAGAGCTCATTTTTAGAGACAGACAACTYTACTTTGTGTATTTGTCTATTTATGTATGCATTTCCGAAGATCACCACAATATTTACTCTGTTATTAAACTCTGTGTCAGGCACTAATGGCCTGTAATTATCTTTGAAATTGGATTTGATGTTGCAAAGTTACAGAGTACAGACAAGTGTCCTAATGATGTCAAAGTTTCATCATGAGAAACTGCTCTGATGCTGCAATTTACTCAGAAAACACACCTGCCATGCAGAGCATATGCAAACAGATCAACAATGAGCCTGATTTAAAAACTAAACCAGAGCCCAAACATCCCGAATCTGTAAATTAATCCACTTCAAAATGGCCAGAACAGTTACCCACGCTCATATTCTGCTGCTTGTACTCCCCTGCACAGGCCTACATGGACATATCGCTACTTTTTCTTATTTAACAAAATAGTTCACAACATAATTCCACAAAATTAGCATAAAAACAAATGTCTGCGAGTGGTATTTCCTTTGCTCCCCTTGAGCCTGGCCGAACCATCATATTCTGTGTCATTCGTTCTTGTGAACAAATGGCTGAGAGCTAGGCTTCCAATTGCCATTAAATCCCTGCTCTCACTCATTCTGTCTGCAGAGAGACCAGAACCCCCCCAGCAGCAGAACCCGCTCCATTAATTCAGTTACCCAGGGAATTTCACACCTTTGCCAGGCCCTTTATGGTTCTCATTTTAGTGCAACTTAATCTCCAATGGATGTGGAGAGCTGTGAAGAAGGGCAGCTCAAGCTGAAGGCAGCAATTAAATGATAATTAGGGCTTTACTTCATCTTGTGATTGATAGAGGTTCACTGGACCCAAACTGCATCTTGTCATGTGCTAATAGGCCTGGCAAGATACTGGCTGTGTCTGAAGGATTTTGCCTTATCTCCAGAGAGATAATCTACTCAACAAGTAATCTCTTGCCTGTGGTAAAGTGCCACTGTGTATTTACCAGGCCAGCTCTGGCTCAGCTCACAACAAGCCCTAGGACTTCCTCAGGAAAAGGACACCAGGCTTTCTGTCCTGTTTTTGGTTTTTTGGGCGCCCTGTTCCTGTTCTCCCAGTTCAGCTGCTTCAGCTCCCCAAGCACATCCCTTCCCAGCACAAATCCATCCCTTCCCAGCACAAATCCATCCCTTCCCAGCACAAATCCTCACAGGAGCCAGCACCCTGGAACCYCAGCCATGGACAGAACCATTTCCAGTCTGGTTTCAGTGGGAAGGGAACTGTGCTGCAGCCCCAGCCCCAAACCAGGCTCAGGGTGAGCAGAGATGATGCTCAGGGTCCAGGCTGCAGCTCCACWCTCCTCTGTGTCTTCTGGGCCTTTGTCAGCCCAATTACTTATTATAAACAATACAGTTTATCTTTATCAGAATCATTATCTAAATTGGCTACATGACACATGCTGTTCTCCTAACTGCACTCCCGGGAAAATGTGCTATAAAATCTGTGATTTTGTACTTTGTAATTATCCCTCTATGGGCTATAAAGCATTACTCTGGTGTTTAAAATAGGTATAGCTAGCATTTTCCACTGCTCAGAGTGGAACATTTATTCCACCTCAGAAAATCAAATGCAGCAGAATATTTGGTGCAATCGAGCAGAGGTTTGCTGCGCCATATCCTGACTGCTGATGTCTCCACACACAAAGGAGTTTCTCAGGATGTGCTCCATTTTTATTGTGGGGTTCCTTTTTCTCTGGGCAAGACARAGATGACCTGAGATAGTGTGAAGTGAAACATGGCCTTAGCTGGCATTTTAGTTTGGAAATGATGAGGTGTCAACAATAACAGTTAACAGGATCATACTCCCAGTGCCATTAATTTTCTCTTTTCAGTATCCTCCACATTTCCTGTTGTAAAAAYGTTGGCCAATTCTTCCCTGTTGCTGACTTTTGTTTTCCTTACTGTTTTGAGAAATTCCTCCTTCTTCAGGATTTCTAAATCTATTTCACACAGTGCCAAGCCAGCAGCTCTCCACATGATTAAAACAAAACACTTCAGTTCTAAAGAGCAGAGACCTCACCTCCCATCTTGCACAACATGAGGTGTCCCCGGCCTCCCTTTTGAGCGGATTCTGCTTGCTTGCTGCACTTTCAGAAGTTCAGTAACGAGCAGTGGAGGGGTCATGTTTGCCCTCAAGTTGCTGCTTTTCATGCTTGACATGTTTTTCTACTGTCCAGTCCCTTAGCTGCAACAGGGTCAAGAGGATGGAGGGAAGGGTGGGGGTTACAGAAAGGGGATTGTATTACACAAACCCCCAAAGGTTTTGGTTACAGAACGTATATTGTCCATGTCTGTTGGGCTTGTGAAGAAGTATCAAGTTCACCACATTCTCATTTAGGGACTTTGATCCTTTCAGTTAAAAAGAAGCTGCTGAGAATTACTSTGCAAAGCAAAGAAATGAATCAGTTGTAGTCTCTCACCCAGCACTGAGGAATGCCAATATTTCTGTTAGGCAGCCCAATCCTAGGGAGATTTACCCAGCTGCAGAGAGGCTGGAAGGGGCTTAAGTCTATCAACACAAGCACAGGCTCCCCCTCCTTTCAGAARGGCTCAAGCACCTCTYCTGTTGCYTGACTTTCAGTGCTACACAGYCCTTYACATCTCTCTGGCCTYGAGTATTTTYATGCTCCTTCTGCAGMTAAAGCAGCCATGAATCTGTCCYGTGTCCCCATCTCTCCTTCTCTGTYATCCATGATTACCCAGATATTCCTGCTTGGGTTAATTTATCAGTCAGATAAAATATATCTGSAATCCCCACAGTTATTGCTGCTGCTCTTTCCTGTTGCCCTGAGAAACAAATGCTGACATGTCTCAATGAACTTTCAGCAAGTATGAAATTCTGGAATTTTCTGTATCCATAGGAGTGCCTGGATTTTTTTGCCTGCAATGCATTTATGCATATCCTGACAATGCTTGGGTTTTTTTTCCCTTGCATTTACATCAGTAAYCTTTGTATATCTAATTTTTATGGCCTGGTGAGTTGTGATGTGCATTGTTAAATCAGGGAGACTTTATTTATGCATAGGGGTTTTGTCTGCATTCACAGAAATAAGAGAGAGCCATCGGGTATTTCAGGGTCTGTGCCTGAGCATTATCCCAAGGGCAGAACCTGCCCAGGCCTAGACAGGGACTCAGAAACTGCAATAACACAGAGCAKGGAGTGTCACAAACATTTCCTTTTTCTGTGGAGCAGTGTTTCCTCTGGCTGCCCTGCCCCAGACTGACATTTGCTGGGCACTGCACGGCCCAGAGCTGTGCTTGGACTCATTTCTGAGGTGCCTTTCATTAYTCCAGGACCCCGTGAGCAGCACAGACATCAGGCAGTGCCTGGAGCCCTCTCCTCTGGGTGAAATGGTGCTGCTTGAAGGGGGCAGAAGGGACCCAGAAAGGCATCAGGAGGCGTTGGCTGATTTTCCAAGGGGCTCTGTTTTGTTGCAAYAGCAATTTTCTACAGCATTAAGTGGTTTCATGGTACATTGTACTTCACTCCTGAGATGGGACACAGACTGTTCCCAGCCCCAGAGGTGACAGATTTCAGATGTCAAACAGGATGCTCGCCAGGAGAGCAGAACCAGAGCCATCTGCCCCCAGTTCCCAGCCCTGCTCTCCCTCCCGGGATCAGTCCCATGGAGCCTCCCCAGCCTTGGGAGAAGCTGCTGCATCCATTCCTGCCAAACTCTGCATCTTCAGTAACTGCTACCTGAGCCTGTCTAACCTGTTTGCTCTCCTTCCTCCAGCTCTCTATCCTTTCACTTCTTTCTTCCTTCTCTTTCTCTTTAAACAGTCTTCATCTTCTTTTTCTCAGGGAAATGATCCAGAGATACTAACAGTAATTAGAATAGCTTAGACAATTGTTAGGTCAAGAGCTTCCCTTTTGCATGACAAATAGATGTATTTCAATCACTATTTCCAGTTAAATTTAGATTTCCACTTGTCCCTTCCATTTACCCAAGGAAAACAACCCATTACTGGCATTGTTGCTGCAGTGAGCAGCTGGACAGGAGGTGTTTTAGGACAGATTTAAGGAAAAGAGTCAGGAGGCTTTGGAAAAAGGAAACATTAGAGAAGGAGCAGATGATGTATCACCTGTATGCTATAAGATGCAGCCTTGACTTTTAAGAAATAAACCAGACCACAAGTCTTGGCATTTTAAAAACAGAGTTCAAGAGCAGCAGGAGACACACACAACGTGCACAACACACCCAGCTCCACCAAACAGAGCACTGGAGAGCACACAGGAGCTGCTCTGCCTCTGCCTGAACTCCTCACATGGGACACAAAGAGCTCAGGAGCATCCAGGGAGCTGCTCCAGAGCCCAGCCCTGCTCTGGGCCAAAACCCTTTTGCTGATACCCAACCTGAAAGTTCCCTGACTCAGCCTCAGCTGTTTGCTCGAGTCCTGTCCCTGCTCAGGAGAGCAGAGAGATGGGTACCTGTCCCTGAGCTTCAACTCATGAGGATGCTGCAGGTCCACAAAGAGATCTGACCTCACTCTCCTCTTCTCCAGGCTGAACAAACCAAGTGCCCTCTGCTCCTCACAACTCTYCCCCTCCAGACATTTTCATAAATTGTTAAAGGGCACTTGGAAAACAGGCAGCCCTCCCTTCTCAGCCAGATAAAGACTGCATCAAAGAACATATTAAAAGGCATATAAAAGCAGATGTGAGAAGGAAGAGCTGTTTGCTGGAAAGGGACACAGATAAAAAATCCCTGGAAATGTCATCACGCTCTGTTTGTAGATACAGCTGAACCYGTATCTCTAAATTACAAATGATAATGAGGTGTAAAGATTTTATCAGATACCTGGCCAGCTCGAAAGACCATTGTGTGTTGGCTTGTGTAGTCTCATATTAGGTGGTAGGAATTCTGTTTTCTTTTCTAAGTGGAACATCAGATTACACAGGTCTTATTTCACTGCTGATTGCAGTCATCCACTTAACATCTTGACAGATATTCAAGAATGGAGCAAAGCCGGTGGTGCTGCTGAGTGAGGTTCACATCCATCCATCATCTGTGAGCAGATCACTTGGAGGGCCAGGCCGATGTCATCAGCCTGCAGCACACCCCAACCTGGTGGCCTTTTTTTGTTTTTAATTCTTGCTAACTAGGTTTGTCAACGATTTTGGGACAGCCTGTTAGCTGTCATTCCTACAAACAAAAACATCAACTGAAACATCCTAGGCCAGAGCCTGAGCAACACAGGGGGAGTTTGTTTTATTTTTATTTTCTGGAGATAAGGCAGTTGTGTGATGTTTTAGCCTGTTCCCACTGAGCATTGTCCCTGCACAGTCCGTGCATCACTGAGCAGTCTCTGAATGCTTTCTTTGCTTTTTGCAGCACCAGGACTGCTCCAGCTCCTGCACTGCTGTCCCAGAGCACTCTGAGCTCCTGGGGGAAATGATGAGCTCCCATGGAGCCCGTGACTGCTGTCTCAGGGCACAGGAGACAAGGTGAGAGCTGAGGATATCCCTGAACTCAGAGAACCCTCACACACCTCCCCTGGCACTGCCAAACCGTGCCCAACAGAGCTGCAAAGCAGTGCAGGACAGACCCACAATCTGAGAAAGACTYTCACATCACTGAGAGAAACACAGCAGCTGACAGCTTCTCCTCTAATTGATTGCTTGTGTTCTTGTCAGCCAGTAAGTTCAGAGAAAAAATGTTTTTTTTTTTCAAGGAAAATGGTGAAAATATTTGAGATGAGTTACAAACGTAAACAATGTTTGCCACCCCTGCCAGGTACAGCCCAAGTGGCAGAAGCAGCCTGTTACCAGGCTGTAAGAATGGAAATCTCTGGAAATCTCGGCATCTGTAGGAACCTCATCCAAAAGCAGAGTTTGGTCAGCCCAACACTGAGGCATTTTGTGAAACAAAAGCTGAATGCTCTATATCCATTCATTACTGCTTTTGGCACCTCATTCACTCTCCTTTGTGACTCCTTATTTTTGTCATTACACTAAAAGAGGAGCTCTCTTCACCATCTTTAATGTTCTTTAACTCATAAACCACAAAGCATGTTCTAGCTCTGTCAGCCTCTAAGAAGCATTACACAAACTGGACTTGGCTTCACACCTCTGTTAAAAGACAGAAATGAATTCTTCAGCACTCAAGAAAGAGAATAATTTCTTGTCAACACACCACTATGYAGTTTGACTTCACTGGACATCAGASAAGAGYGATGTTTCTCTGTTCTCTGYGAAATATTCTCTAACGTGAAGGAATGAATACATGTGCTACCTGCCCAGGTGAAATGSKGAAGTGTCTTCTTTCATCTAACAGYRCAAAAATGTGTTTACTYCTGTTTGGGAAACRCTCAGTGAAATCATTACAGGCCATGGATGAATCCATATAAAAKAGATTTGCATTTCCTTGTCCCAGAACACTTGACATAACAAAGAGCATMTACTCCTTAATGTAAATAGATCACACTTGCACAACACTATTCTAAATAAATCTGGGGCCAATGTAGTTTATGAGATATACTGAGGAGGTTAAATTGTTTCTGAGTAGGTGGTTAATTAAAGGATTTATTTTGCAGTTGCAGAGGACCCATAACTCATGAGTTACTGCACAATAAAAGTGTTGTAGATGTGTAAAATAACACCATGATTAACTCCCCCAAGCCACTCAGTCCCACACAGTTTTGTGCCCCTTCATTCTGCCCCAACCCAAAACTCAGCCACTCTGGGGCTTGGGATTGCTGGTGGTGGTGGGTTTGGGGTTTGATTYRCTTTGGGGTTTTTTAGTGAARTAGATGCATCTGATCAAGTGGTTGSCTCAGGACTTCTGTGAGCTACAAAAGAGGAAAAAATACATATGGAGGATTTAATTATCAATCAAAAGTGGTCAGGAACAGAAGAGAAAAACAGCCAGGAAAGACTTTTTAATATAATAACACTCATTCTGTTTCTCTCTCAAAAGGTCCTGAGGAGCTGTGAACAGTGAAGCTTCCATCGTACAACAACACACTGCACTTTTATTTTGTTTGGCAAGGTCAAGCATCTGTTTTACCATTTCCTCAAAGTAATCTTAATGTCTAATGGAAAGTGACAAAGAGGAAGTGTGAAAAAATACAACATGGTTTTCCTTTTAGTTAAAACTCTGTTTGTTTTGGTCCATAGTAAAAAAATTATTTTCCTATATATTTAGCCCTCTAAAATCCATGCCATTCGGCTACCAGCATTAATGACGTTAGGATGAATTATACAGAGAAATCAAATTTTCCGTAGCATTTGAACGCCATTAAAATGCCAAACAATAAACTACCAGACTGCAAATTAGATCACTGGAAATATCAAACACATTGCGGTATAAAATCCATAATTGCATTTAGCGCTTTGGCTCCCAGGGGACAGGCTGCTAAAGATCATCACTGTGCCACATATGAGAAGCTATTGACAGAACGATAAAAATCGACAGGCTAACCAAATAAACACTGCAGGCTTCATTAAATATTCAGCAACTGAAATTTGACTATCATGTGCCTTTTTTCCCCCTAGATTGTCCTGCTCAGCAGTCAGGGCTCGGTGACAGCGACGTGGGCGGCTGTGCCCTGCAGGGCATGGGCAGCACCAGCCACGGGCCATCAATAAACCCTGCAGCCCAGACACAGCCATTATTCTCCTGAATGCATTATTAGCCTTGGCCCCGCAACACCTCCAAAGACTTTAATTAGTGCAAGCAGAATATCTGAAAAGTTGAACGCTGCAGCGAGAACAGGGACATTCTGTCCCTAATGAAGCTGAGCCCTAAATCGCCTCCTTGTGCAGGGGGTGCCCCAGCAATGTGGGACCCAAACACCCTGAGACAGGACCAGAACCAGACCCTGCCCCTGCTCCGGGCTGCCCAGAGCTCCAG
>NW_026623824.1:102876-105723 GCF_030028575.1 Malurus melanocephalus | reverse complement strand
ACCAATTTCAAATTTTACTAACCACTCATTTTCTGTTGCTTTTTGGGATCACCTGCTAGCAGGAAGAGCACTTTTGTGGCTTAAACAGCCATTCTTCCTGGTGACAGTGAGATAACAGAGCTGCAGAGGAATTGGTACAGACAGAGGGCACAGAGCCATGCCACGTGCCTGTGCAAGAAAAGGGAAACTGAGTAAACCCAGAGTGCCCCAAGGAGCTCTGGAGCCCAACTGGACTGGCTGCTTTGGACCWGGCCTGAGTGAAAGGATGAGAAACTGGGACCTGGAACAGAGCATGCATACTACACTGTTCAACGTATTTAAAAAATACTCTGCTGTATTTCTTACAATTCCATTGAACGTTCCACATTCTGGAATTAGTTCCCACAACTCTGTCAAGACACATTTTCACCCGTTTGCATGCTCATGCATGCAGAGCAGCACGCTTACTGCTGCAAGAGAAAAAACAACAACGAAAAGCCTGCACGTTTCCTCACTGTTCCTACAGGCCCTGAGTCTGAAATTAGAACAAATAAAATGTATAATGCATGCTGTGGAAGCACCCAATAGGGTTATAAGCAGCCATTCCCTCTTCATGGAGAAAAACTTTATGTAAATGACTGATGACAGTGTTATTGTGTGAGGAATATCAATGGAGTAATTACAGTTACATAGCTCGCTGCTGCACTGCTGCTCTAAGCCTGTGTTAATTTTTCACACCACTCCCCTGGGAAGGATCGCAGTGTGCTCCTAAGAGCAGAGCTAATAATCGCAGCTCTGAGCCACTGCTGCTGAAAGTAGCCCCAAGGTCTTTCTGAGCAGACTGCTAAACACTGCCTGTCTCCCCAGAGAGAAGAGAACAGAGATAAAATGATTAAAAACTGCCAAATTGGACTGGCAATCACTTGCCTGTACTGTCAGCCCAAGACAAGACAAATCTCAGTTATTTTTCCTTTTGTGAGCTGCAGAACAAGGCCAGCACAAAGCAGCAGGGCTGCCAGCAGAGCAGGGGCTGCCCACGTTTCATTCTGCCTCARCATCCACAGACTGCAGGGATACCTKAGTGATTGTATTTAACACCAACACAAACCCAGAATCTGAGAAAACCCAGTTCTGTTTAGGCCTACTGGGACACTTATTAGAAGTCAATTCTACYCYGACCCCRAGAATCATTTCAGAACTGAGCAGAYCACACACCCAATAARTMCAYCTTCCTCCGTATGAGCASCTCTTTGGGGTTGGACTGAAGTTTTAGACAAATGACACATTCTGTTTGGCTCTACAGGGTGAGGGTGGCACAAGGATTAGRGATAAATGGGCTACAGGAGGCAACTCCTGCTCTGATAAATCCTCCAATTTTTCCAGTTTTCACTGAACCATCAATTGCCATGCCTGCTCCCCAAATATCTCATTTACAGGACACCTACTGGAGTTTCACAGGGATTAAATGCCCTCAGGTCTCTGTCTCCAGGTCCTGGGCAGTGCTGGGGCTGGGCCCTGCTGATGCCAAACCCCATCTCAGGCACAGAACACTGCACTTATTAAACAGGTTTTRGCTCATTTCATTGATCGTTTTTAGCTGATATTTTTTTACGATCCCAGTGCCTCATCTGACACGCCTTGCAGTCCACCATGGCTCACTCTGGCTCTGTTGAAAAAGCCACATCCYTCTCTACAGCTTTGGTTTTCATCAGACTGAGGTAAGCTGAATCCTTTCCACCTATTCCAACATCGATCTTACACAGAGAAACAGCAAAACCGTGAGACAGAGCTCTGCAAAATCACATTCATTATCTCCCAGCCATCTATCACTTAACGTGAACATTTCCTCTGTAAAAAAAGCTGTTGGGAAAGTCTCTAAAGCACAGTCAGGAATGACAGGGCCACATCTACAATGCCCTTCCCCTCAGCTGGACACACTGGTATTCAATTAAGAGAAATTATTCAATTAASAGAAACTAAACAGGCGTGCACTTGTAGCCTTGGAAAGTTGGAGTTGCTGGAGCTGTCTGTGGGGCATTGTGCAGTGGAAACACTTAAAGCTGCTGCAGCTCGAGGGTTTTAGGGTCAATCTTTGTGGATGTGACGTGGGTATCCCTCACCTCCTTGTCTTCAATGTAACACAACCTTCCAGCCAGCTGACAGACATTTCCCAGTGTTAACAACATGGCCTTGCTTACTGTCTTTGTTTCCTCATTTCCAATCCTAAAAAAAGAAAAAATCACTATAATCTTAACTTTGATAAACAAAAATACACCTTTTTCACACACTAAAGACATAGCCAAGGCACACCAGAGGCATTAACTTAACGTTATTGTGAGCAGAGAGTCATATTGTAAACAGAAAAACAACTTTCCACTTCAGCTGCTCTAGATCCAGATGCTCTCTCTGTTCTGCAACACTCCAGACTCTTATGATTAAAAAGAACATACCAGGTATTACAACTATTAARCTGTTAGATACAATTTACAATGGCAATAACCTCCTTGTCGTTGGTCCTTCCTAAAGTTAACCAGAAGTTTGTCAGATATTTAACAGCTCATGGAGTGAACTGAGTTTGTGACTGTTTCACAGAAGTATGGTTAGTTATTTTTTAAAATGACCAGCTTTGGTTTAACTCAGTTTGCTCAAGTTGAGGAAAGTGCGAGGCAAACTGGTATGGGATTTTTTACTTTTGGTCTATTTAAACAGTGTCTCATTTCATTCCTATTCAGCCCYGAGTGCTGCCCTGAGCCTGCAGGTTTGGGGTCGAGCACCCTGTGGCAGTGCCAGAGCTGGAACATCCCAGCTCAGCTCTGGGTAAAAGCAGCCCCAGCCCAGAGCCCAGGCTGGCAGCACAAACCCCATCCC
>NW_026623824.1:98805-102210 GCF_030028575.1 Malurus melanocephalus | reverse complement strand
GCAGCACAAACCCCATCCCAGCAGCACAAACCCCATCCCAGCAGCACAAACCCCATCCCTTGGGGCTGCAGCAGCACAAACCCCATCCCTGCAGCACAAACCCCATCCCTGGGGCTGTCCCCTCGCAGGCAGTGCCCCACCATGGCCCATGGCACTGTGCTGGGCACTGCCAGCCCTGGATCCCTGCAGAAGGTCCCAGGGGATCATTCCCTGCACAAAGGAGAAGGAGCAGAGTGCCCTGAGACACTGCCCTGGCCTTCAGCTGCACCAGGACATGCTCTGGGAACAGCTTGGGCATGGACTGAGGTGGACAAGGGTAGGGCTGCTAAAGGACAGGAGGAGAACACACATCCAGTGGTCTCCTCATTTTATAGGAAATTCAATAACTTTGCTAGAGAAGTACAAACCAGGAAAGCTGACAATGCTCGTTCATTGAAAGTAATGAGGTTTGACAGAAGTTTCTCAAGGACCACAGGTTATAGGCTCCCCTACTAATCAGAAGCAAGATGTTGTCAGGGTGGAYGTCCATCTTTCCCAGAAAATATGAACAATTTAAACATGTGAGAACACGTTGAAGTCATCACAAAGTTACTGTSATTTGTTCCCTGCCAGGGTGAGCACGGCAAACCCAAACCAGCCTGGCCTCAGACACCCAGGAGCATGATGCAGCCCTGGCAAGGATCAGCAGAAGCTGGAGGTGAGGAGATCACCAGATCAACATTTTGTCACTACATGTCCCCAAGCCCACTGTGCTGCTCRCCACCTCTGCTTAAACTCACACAGCATTTCCTGGATTTTAGCTCAGTGAAGGACCCCTGGTCTCAGTAATTCCACTGGATGATAAGAGAGGTGTACAAAATGTCTCAACTTTTCTGTTTCTGGAGTGCTGATTATTTAGGGCTTCACACCACGGGCAAGTCTCACCTGAGCAGGATCCCTGTGGGGCAATCGCTTCGTGCTGTGAGGGCACAGAGTCGGGACCCAGATCTCACTGACACCCTGCTCACACTCTGCTCACATCCCTGCTCACACTGACACATCCCTGCTCTCACTGACACACTGCTCTCACTGCTGCTGTTCACTGCTGCTCACATCCCTGCTCACACCACTGCTCACATGAGACACCTCTGCAGCCATCAGCACACTGTTGCAACCACTCCTCACCAGATAACTTTCTCTTTCAGTGGCACCAGCGGTGTCAGCGTATGAGCTGGGTATTTTGATTTTGGAATGAACTGGGAGGTGCAGATTTTATTATGCAAATGAAATAAGAACACAATAGTCCTGTGAAGCATGCAAGCCRGAGGCCAGGGGCAGTGCTAAAAACTTCTCCCACAGGAAAAACAGACCCAAGGCTGGGTTTGAGAGGGGGTGTCCTGTACACTGAGCACGGCCTGGTCAGAAAGCACAGCTGGGCAGCACATGAGCTCAGCTCAGCTCAGCTCAGCTCACTGCCTTGGGCTGCTGACAGCTCGGTCTGCAGAGCAGGACTGCCTGAACATGGGGAGAGAGCTCTGAGACAAACCCAGAACCTGCACCAGAGGGTACATGGGGTACCGAGCTGAGCTGAGCCTGAGCTGAGCCTGAGCCTGGCTGTTTGAGACAGCAAACCCACAACTGCACCAGAGGGTACACTGGACACCCAGCTGAGCTGAGCCTGAGCTGAGCCTGAGCCTGAGCTGCTCTCCTAAAGGGACGGGGCTGATGGCATTTCTGCCAGCAGCATTCACCTGCACACAGCTCTGCTCGGCCCTTCCACACGTGGGGATTTTTCCCAGTGCAAATCTCACAGCACAGCATCCATGAGAGTCTGCAGAGCAAAGCTCCAGCTCAGCACCTGCAGCATCCCAGGGCTGGCCCAGCGTTTGGGGGGCTGATGGATGCACAAATGGATGGATGCACAAATGGATGGATGCACAAATCCCTCTCTCCATCTGCACTTTGCCCTGGCATGCTCCTGCAGCACATGCACAACAGCTCGGGTCTTCCAGGAGAAAAAACACACAACAAGCAGCTATTAAAATCAGTTTAGTAAACAATAATCAGAGGAATAGTTAATAAACACAGCTCTGCTGTGTTAAGGAGGAAATTAGATCCACTGTCCCATTACTATTTTGAGTGAGAAAGCAATGATGCCTTTAATTATGCATAGTGTGTGTCATTGGAACTGTTGGCTGTTGGAAGGAAATAATCAATGTAAACGCCTCCTGAGGTCGCTCCTGAGGCAGCCGGGAAATGAACTGAGTGAGCAGAGCAGCGCTATAATCGCATCAAGCAAATCCCCAGGTACCAGCCTGAGAAACACACACRTATGATTTATTCACTCTCCACAACTCAACACTGACACCCCGAGCCATTCCAACAGCAGAGCTGCTCGCAATCCTCACCTACACAGGACAAGTGCAATTGCTGAAACTGSAATTAATCCTGTGCATTTTAAAATTAACACAGCCTACCCTGAACTCCGAGGGAATCCTGCTGGATTAGAGATCATGGAACTTCTGTTTGAAACCAGTTCACATTCTAGAGGCCTTAAGCAGAACTCCCTGAGGAATTTCTGCACAATAAAGTTAACCTTCAGGAGAAGTTCAACACGAAATTAAGTTTAGAACCAAATTCTACTGTAATGAGAGGGAGGGGCAAGATTCAGGCTGGAGGAATTATCTTTTAATTTCTATATTTATTCAACAGCAAACTTCTATCTAAATTTGTTTACAAAAGTGATCAGATTTTTGCTTGTTGTTTTTCACATTTTTGTGTTCAAGCAAATATTTTAAATACAAGTATCCATCTTTGGTTTGAATTGGCAAGACCTGTGCTAAACCATGAAGGAGAGAATACAACACCCAAATGAGATTTTGTGTGCAGGTTCCTTCACCAAACCCTTTTGGTGACTGTGGAGGTGTCACAGCTCCCCCCAACCCTCCCCACATTTCACTCCTGTGAAAGCCACACCAAGAAGTTTACTTTAAAAAAAGAAAAAAAGGCAAAGCGTGTTGTGATTCAGAGGATCACAGCTTGTAGAGAAATCACACACAATCACACGGGGAGAGCCTCGTGCTGTGCTGCAGGAGCCCAGTGCTGCAAAAACAGAGCCAGAGGGGATTGAACTGCTCCCCTGGGACAGCACAGGGTATTGAACTGCTCCCCTGGCACAGAGAGGGGTCTGGAACCCTCTCCTGGCACAGCAGAGCCAGAGGGGATTGAACTGTTCTCCTGGGACAGCAGAGCCAGAGGGGTCTGCACTGCTCTCCTGGCACAGAGAGGGGTCTGCACCCCTCACTTTCCACAGCACAGGGGTCTGTACCCCTCACCTTTCACAGCACAGGCTCTGTACCCCTCCCCTGGCACAGCACAGGGGTCTGCACCCCTCACCTTTCACAGCACAGGCTCTGTACCCCTCAC
>NW_026623824.1:97356-98512 GCF_030028575.1 Malurus melanocephalus | reverse complement strand
CTCTGTACCCCTCACCTTTCACAGCACAGGCTCTGTACCCCTCACCTTTCACAGCACAGGCTCTGTACCCCTCACCTTTCACAGCACAGGCTCTGCACCCCTCCTTTACCCCTCTCCTGGCACTGAGGTGACCGAGTGCTCTCTGCTCACCCAGCTCGGGCAGTGCAGTGCTGAGGAGGCTCCACAGACTGTCAAAGGACAGGATTCCTCTGTCCCCTCTGTCCCCACTGTCCCCTCTGTGTCCCCTCTGTGTCACCTGCATCCTCACACACCTCTGTCTCTGCTGAACTTTCACCATGCCATGCTCCCTCCCAAAATGAAGTTTCTCAGCTGTCTCCTGCAAGCCCTGCTGCTGCAGAAAGCACATTGGGAAGGTGTTTTCCTCACAGCTGGGCTGGCACAGGGTTTGCYCAGCACAGTTTCTGCCATCTCTCTCTGCCAGGCAGGGACCATGGCACACACAGAGCGTTCCCGTGCACGTTTGTGGGGCTGTACAAACATCTGCTCCCCACCCCACAGCATTTCTGCAGCTCCCTCMCTCACCAAAGGAGTTTGATCTCTCACTGAGACATGCACCGGCGTGAACTTCACCCTCAGGAGTTAAATCAGCTTTTGCTATGGAAACTCMCATGATAAAAACAGCTCCTCCTGCTCTGCAGGATCTGTACCGTGTGTGATTTAATGGCCCTTGCTGAACTGCCCTGCACCGTTGGTTTTGTTGCACAAAAAGCATATTTGACAAGATTTCCTTTCTCAAGATTCATTTGAATAGGTGCTGCAGTACTGATCACAAGATGGGAAAACACAACCTCTTCTTCCCAAATGGAAAAGGAAAGCTTAGGTTTCTTAGCATTTTGTGGAGAAATAAAGTGTTAAGGAGTAAGAGCATATGGTGGTTCATAATTTTTATACAACTCATCCCTAAGCAYGCTACCATAAATCTTTTAACAGTAAGTAAGTCTGAAAAGATGTCTCCAAGATCACAAAGTTGTATTTGGTGTGACTTCAGACTTTTCAAGTCTATAATGAGACAGCTATGTCCAAAACATACAAAAAATTTCCAACAGGAGAYGAGGGGCTATTATTTATATATACAYTAGCTATGTAATGCTCTTAAAATTGAAATGTTGTAATGGTGGTTCTAAAAAATATATTC
>NW_026623824.1:93558-95363 GCF_030028575.1 Malurus melanocephalus | reverse complement strand
GCCAATCTGCCCCTGGAGCACTGCCCACCCCTCACTCACTGCAGGGCAGCGCTGCCCAGGGCTGGGGGAGCCCCAAGGGCTGCTCCTTCAGGCCCAGCCTGAGGATCACAGACATGTGCACATGTGCATGCAAACACATCTGCACACACTCACATTTTCCAGCCCCCTAAAGAAAATAAATTTCACGAGCGTCGTGCATATTTTAAACTGATACCCTGGGGGATTTTCAGACCAAAAATGCCTTAACCAGAAAACTCCATGTTTTCCTTRCTCTCAAAAACAGAAGAATTCATATACAAACGATGACAAATACTTCATTCAAACAGACAGTTCCTCCCAGAGCAGAGGGAATAGGGCCAGCTCAAGTAGTTGGGATGGCTGCATGCAGCTCGCCCCTTTGCTTCAAGACCACAGGAATTGTTTATCACTGAGACTCTCCCARGCTAATTGAAACCAGCCCTGACTTTTGAACCTGCCAGCACTAAAGAAACTTTAAGTGTTTTCTCCTACTGAGATTTGGCCTATGGGGACTGCTCATTGCTCACCCCTCAGTCATTTTCAGTTCTTTTTTATTTTCACCTTGAATAAATCCTTGGACTAAAAGRTGCTTAAGCAATTCTCTGGTAAAACACTTCATTTATATGACACTGAAATTTTGAGACCATGTTGCTCATTTTGCATCTTTAAGGACGTTGAACCTAAATTTGGATTCATCATTAAGGACTTCTATTATAAAACAGTTTCAATAGTCTGGGTTTTTTTGTGGTTTACAACTTACAAATGTAACTTATGCAAATGGCATAATTAACAGTATACAGCATTCTCTCACTTAGGATTTCTACAAGCTCTTGGTGGCAGAAATTTAAGCAAGGAATTGAAAAAGCAGTCAATTAACCTGGTTTAACATTTTCTGAAAACAACCTGAAAAACATTTCCAGCAAAGGCAGACCAGTCTGGTATGTGCTGTACTGGACAGTGTAGGGCTGGCCTGCCCTACACAAACAGGGAATGAATTTCATCCACTACATATCCTCATTTCACAGATATATATATATTTACACATATATATTTTTAATCCTATTATAACAGGAACACCAGTGTCTAATGCTGCCCGTCAAAAAAAAAAAAAGTTGGGAAACATTGCAACCATGATGCTCTACTGCAAACACGCACTTCACAGCCTTATCACTGAGAGAGAAACTGATACAGGTCACAGCACCAGATCCTGGCAGCCTGACATCCCAAGCCTGATCCAGCCCTCCTCATTCCCCCAGGACACTGTTTGGAGCATCACAGATTAAGTCAGGACAAGCAGGCAGGCAGCAGCACATTTATCTTCTCTGCAAACATCAGYTCCAAGAGAGATTCCACAGATAAGACAAGTTCATTCAAATTCATTCATCTGAGAATAGAAACCTAAGCCAAAACTAACATGCATTTTATGCTTATTTACAGACCACCAGAGACTAAAGGATTCACCAAGAAATTCGCAGGTACCTTGTCTGCAGCAGGAACGAATGCCACACTCATTCTCCGGGGAGGTTTCAGCACTCACACCTCAGGCTCAGCCTTTCCCCAGGCTCTTCTCCTGTGGTTCTGCTCCTCCTGCTCAGAGCTGCCCTTGGCCATTCGGGAGCAAAGGAGGGCACTCTGATCCACCTTGGGAACCAGCACTCAAACCACTGCAACCCCACAGGCCCTAAGAAATGCTCGCCACGGGATCRTGATAATAACTTCTCTGCACTCTTGGCTTAAGCACTTTGATCTGCCCAGAAACTCAGGGTGCCCTGAAGAGCAGCAGCACC
>NW_026623824.1:91916-92873 GCF_030028575.1 Malurus melanocephalus | reverse complement strand
CCCTGCTCAGCTCACCAGCACCTCTCCAACAGGCTGCCAGCAGGGCTGGTGCACATCAGCAGCAATTACAACCTCCRGGAGCTCTCCAGACCACAGAACCAGTATTTTCCACACATGCCAACACTTTCCAACTGTGGGTACTCCTTCTTGACAGGATTTGGGAATGCTTGGGGGCTTTGGATTAGCTCCTGGAGCTGGAACAGCCATGTCAGCACGGCACTGAGCCCAGGCTGAGAAATGTGGGGGTGTAAGAGTCAAGTTCATCTGGAAGTGGGACAGGGGGTACAACAGCTTGGGAAATGCTGACAGAGGCTATTTGACACTCAACCTGTCCTGAGGAAGCTTCAGGAATCCTGTTGGGTATCTTGCAGGGATCAGCCTGGCAGGCTCACACGTGCACACCAGGACTGGAGCAGCAGCAGCASCATCCCATCAGTGTGTGGGAGCAGCCCCAGTGCCAGTGTTGATCCAAGAGCAGAGTCATCCCCAGCTGGCACTGGGCCAGCCTGCTGAATCGTCTGCTCAGCCTTTACCAGGGGAAGAGCTTTACACCACACCGCTGTTCCGGTTCCACTGTGCCCAGCATGGTGTGTGTGTGAGAGCTCACAACGAGCAGCACAAAGCCCTCCCTCTGCCTGGGGGATGTCACCTCTGTACACAACACAGGGACAGTTCCACACGGACCTGAGAACGGTGCAAAGAAGGTGCTCATTGTTCCTGGTGAGGGGCACATGAATGTGTGTTACCCTACAACACTGCAAACAGGGACTGGGGCTCAGTATGTGGCTGTATGGAGAGGCCTTTGCTGCAGTCTGCAGAAATGCCATTTGTGGATTACGGATGTGGGAGACGTCAGCCCCCCCTCCCTTGGGCAGTTCATGCCTTTCCCAGCCTGGGGGTGACAGGGGCAGGTCCCACCTTCACACCCCTACACAGAGCAGTGACCATCTGAGCACA
>NW_026623824.1:82104-91231 GCF_030028575.1 Malurus melanocephalus | reverse complement strand
CCATGGAACCATGTATGGCATGGTTGAATCCAGCCTTGGGAATAAAGTGTCACATATTAAAACTGCACAGCCCAAAGCTTTGAAAGGTTTGATACCCCACCCTGGAAGTCTCCAAATCACAACTTCCCCGAGGCTAAGCAAGGTCATGGGGCAGCATCCCCCGTTCTGAGCATCTCTCCTCCTGTCACTGTGCTCACCCCTGTCAGCCCTGCCCTGGCTCTCACAGACACTCACACTCCTTCAAGTGAACCAAATAAATCCCCTGCCTTCCAAATGCAAACACAAAACCCGCTTCTATTAATTTAAAACTACAACACATCTTAATTATAGCTATTAAAAGCTACTCTATATTTATACTTAATAACAGCACCTTTACTGGGGGCTCGAGAGTTCACCCTCATCTGGCAGCCCTGCTCTGGAAGGTCTGAGCTGGATGAAATTGCATAAACTTTGCACTGGTTTTGCTCTGCATCAGTGAAAGTAGTGTAGATTTACACTACTGCCAGATAAAAATTTGGATGTAAAAATGGGAAATTACAAATCCAACCTCTAGAAAATACCATCAGAACACAAGCTGAATTCAAATTCCAGGCACAAAATATTTTCTTTTAAAAATCCTTACATTTTTAAGCAAGAATTCATTCCAGCCCACAAGACTCTTGCTGGCAGCCAGCTTAGCACTGCTCCCTACTGTCAGTCCCAAACCCAACAGGAATTCACAGCCTTCCTTCCACTCAGCCTTGTCACCCAGCAAAGTGACAAAGATGAGCAGTGTCCCTCACCACAATTACTCCATCTCTCTTTTGCACATTTTCCATGCTCTAACCCAGTATTTGTACTCTGGYCATTATCCACCATCAGCCAATGTACCCTGCATCCATGTATTGCTTTAGACAACCTCCATTCCCAAACATCCCAGCATTACTAAATGAAAACTGTGAGATTAATTTTGAAGAATAAACAATMGCTTATTTGTTCTGCTTTTCAGAAACACATGTACAAGTGAAGCCCAATGGCCAGCCTGCTGCAGAAACGGAGTGGAAAAGCACATTGAAAACAACTGCTTAAAATAAAAAGTCAAGGGAAATGTTTCCCCCATTCCCAGGACAGGGAGAGCTGTCCCTACCATCCCTCGGGGAGGGAGTCGGGATCATTTTCTGCCTCTGGCCACTTCCCTCCTTACRCTGCAAGGCTGTGACTTGTCTGGAACAAAGCTGGTGAGGAAAAGAGAGATAACTGCACCCCGGTGACACAGAACAGCAAATGCTCATGTGCCTGCCGAGCCTCACGACACAGAGACACAAAAATTCACCCCAAGGGAGATTCATCAGCTCCCACCTCTCGGTGCAGCCGCTGGGCTAAAAATGTGGCAYCGTCTCACAGCACAGGACAACGCATCCTTTGGGCAGGAAATATGCCATCAGCACTTTCTTTTTGATTTTTTCCCTCTGCAGTTCGGTTGTTTCAGCAGCATCCAGCCCCTGTTACCCACCCAACCATCTTGCAGCAGTGCATGCAGAGCTAAAACACAGACAGCGCTGATCCTGAGCCGTGACTGACCCCGACTTGATAGTCCTGTTTTTTCATCGAGGATTAATGCATACAAGATTCCACAGCTCCACCTAAAGCTCCTTCCTCTCTGGATTTCCTCATGATGCAATCCATTGAAGTTTCAGGATGGCCTTTATTACAGCATATGCTGAGGCTTCAAATGTACAGCAACATTTGGAAAGAGCCGCATCTGTCTGCAGGCAGGAAACCCCTTTTGTTGCCATCTTGAACTCTTACCCATAGAGAGGGATGCAGTGCCTGCAGTGAGCTCTTGATCTTCATTCAGAAGGCTCTACTTTCACTCCTCAGGCTGACATCTCACAGTGGGGCCACCTGAGCAGACGATGGGCTGGCTCCAGGGCTGGCAGATGAAGCAGAGCTCTGAGGATGGAGGTGCTCGCTCCCTGGGACCCTCCAGCACAGTTCAAAGTGACATGTTTGAAACAGCCCTCTCTGCACACCCCATGGCCTTCAAAGCACAAACAGCTTTATTGCCTGCAGCACGTTGGGATCCGCTGGGGATGTGTGGCAGTCCTGGGCTCAGGACAGAGCCCAGCTCGGCGGGGACTTTTGCATCCTGCACTCCCAGGGCTGTGTGTAAATGTGTTTAAAGTGATTCCAGTCTTTGATTTCTCATGTCCCATTTCTGCCAGATACTTGCTGCTCTCTGTCAGAGCTCACGCACCAAGAATTTTAAGCAGAAACACAGTAACCCCAAAGAATAATTTAAAAAATTAATAAATAGATAAATAAATAAAAGCTCCCGAGCAATTGGACTCTGAAGTTCAAGACAAAACTTCTCTGAAGTAGAAAATGAGTTAACACATAATTAGGGGTTTTCCCAAAGAGACTGAATAATTTATGGAAAGTTMCTGACATGTTCCTGACATGTTTGGTCCGGTTACAACTTTGCACAATATTAGGCTGTGACATCACAGCACAAAAAGACARTGTTTTCAAACGAAAAATCAGTTATTGTGAAGCAAACAGAGCAGAAGCTSCAGAAACTGCTAAACTTAGACCATTTTCCTAAATCACTGCTTTACAAAGGAGCAGGCAAACATTCCTAGCTGTGTCTGGTGTGTGCAGAAGTCACAGGATCCCACTTGTAACAACTTTCCTTCCCTATCACAGCCCAAATTTATGGCACTTGGGAGGCAATGAGCACTACAGAGTGCTCTGCCCGGCTCCTCCTGCAATTTGCGACAAGAACTGTTCCTGGAGCAGAGACACACTCACCACTGGACCAAGAGTCACTTCCATCCCAACAGATGAATTTTCCAATACTGATAAACGGATTCTCAGACCATTTGAATTTATATTTTGCAGAGACCTGCAGGAAAACAACTGTCCTCAAACAATGCCAGGGCGCAGCTCTGTGTGAAGACACAGACACTGTTTATCTAATGGCTGGAAAGTTTACAAGAAAACAGCAAACTTCGTGCTGTGGTTGTTGAACTGAAGCAGTACTTTACTAGAACCAGGTTTTTTCGGTAATTTTGTGGTTGTAACAACTATTTTCTTTACATACTGCTATAGAAAAGGGACTCTTTTTAACTTAATTGAAGACACTATCAAGAATAAATATACTGGGGCTTTTAATAAAAACAGTATGAGGAGAACATTCAAAGCTAAATAATCAGAAGCAATTTGTGTTCACGAGCAGAATGATGTGTCATTTTTTTTCCTTGCAATGCTCTGTACTGGATCAGTTTTGAGACTGTGGCAAACTTTAAACCTATCTTAAAATAATGAACAGCAGTGAGGGTTGAAGATAGTTTGAAAAATACACTGGAAAGAGAAAACATATGCCACAGAGTGTGGTGCAAAAGTCATATTTCATGCATGACTTTGGAGAATGTTAATAAGGATTAGAACCATACTTCAGCAGAATAACAATCAGTCAGAGAAGTGTAATTAATTTTTCTTTAGATCTCKGTTAGACAAAAATACAGGAGATAGTAATGTTGCTTATAGATTTTGATCCAGCGAAGAAATACAGCCCTTAAATACTCATTGCAATTGTACACTGTAACTGAATGCAGTACATGACTCACTTGCTTTATAGYTCTTGATTTTGTAATATTGTGAATCCAAAAATATTTTAAAATTCGATTTTTTTTGCTCTGGCCAATAAATATGATTAAGATAATACATCCAAAAACATGTGTAAGTTGTGTATGTGAGACATATGGAAAGCAGATGTGCTCTTAATTTACATATGACCTAAAAAATCAGCTGATTACCAGAGATGGTACTCTGTGGAGCTGTTTTGGAGGCAGAAGCATTGCTGCTAGCTCAGCACCATTTTAAAGTAGGCAGCTTGCTTCTCTTGTGCCTGAAATCCCGAAGTCAATGCAGCAGATTGTATCCCTGGAACAGTCATCATTTGGCTTCACACACAACGGCCCAGAAATGGAAAACCRAGGTCATTTTTTTCTAAACACAATTGTTATTGCAAACCTCTTTTTAATATCTTAAGTGTATGTTCCAGCACATGCTTACAAAACTGCAGTTATGCCTGTGACAACACTCCTTCRACCATAATGACAATAAAGGCCCTGCTCAGATTCCATCACAAACCCAACGCTGAATGCCCAAATCCAAACAAAAAACAGCGTCTGTCCCACTGCTGGGGAAGCACAGCGAGGTGGTTCACAATCACAGAGTCACTTTTATCACAATCACACAGATAATGGAAGTGGCTTCTCARTTAAACCCCCTGTGACACAAGTTCTCTGGGGGCTAAGTTCTGGTTTCATTTTTTTAGCTAWACCCTATTAGAAAACAGTAACTTACCATCCGATACAAAAGCCCCAAAAACTTCGCTCTTGATAGCAAACACAACCAAGAAGGTGTGTTCTCATTCCAGCCAGCATCAGATGCCAAAGCTGGAGCACCAGAAATAAGCAGTTTCTATTTTTTTTAAAGCTAAACATTATCTAGTGTTCTCCTCGGCAGAGGCGGTTCAAATGGCAGCACAGACTGTTGGAGCAATGAGACAGCTTTTCCAAAGCTCAGCCCAATTGAGCACACCACTGATGAATAAACACACATTTTTTCTCGGGCAGGCATTTGTCACAGTTAGGAAATCCTCACTCTCTGCCAGGCTCCAGCTTGGCAGCGTGCACRGGAATTGCTGCAGCAGAGTCCCCTTGGCAGCAGCACCGAGAGGCAAAGCTGCTCCTGGCCAGGCTGTGAAGGGTCCCTGTGCTGGAGCAGCTCTGGCTGTGCCCTCACCACACCCTCCTGCAGGTGGATGTTTTCAACAAAACACTATTTTAAATTCTGTGTCCTATTTGGTCACTGCAGATGCAATTTGAGATTTGCTGGAGAAAGAGCTGCAGAGCAGAYCCCAGGCCAGAGGCTGTTAGGGGCATTTTTCCATCATCATCAGAGACCTCYGCATTGTCTTACACTGGTCATCAAGACTCACTGTCCCTCTAAACTCCAAATGTTTCCCTTCTCTGCTGCTTGATGTCTCCCTGGGTCACAGGACCTGCCTCACAAATCATTTCAGCTTTCTGAGGGGGCTGAGAGTAAGGCAGGGAGGCTCTGAAATTCAATCCCCAAAGGGCTGGGTTTTTTTTGTTTTGTTTTTCTTTTTTTCTTTGTTTTTTCAGAGGGGGTTTGTTTGGGTGTTTTTTGGTGCTTGGGTTTTTTTTCGGTTTTGTTTTGGCTTTTTTGTTTGGTTGGTTTTTTTGTCCRGTTGTTTTTTTTTTTTKTCCAAACAAAAGTTATTTTTCTTTAATGAGAATGCTGTAGCACCAAGTACTGCTAATGCAGGAGCACCAGCCCAAACTCAGTGTGGGTGGATGGTTTTTCCCTGTTTACTGACCCTCGTGCTCAGRGAAGGGCAGGAGATGCCAAGGAAAGCAAGAGGAGCAGTTGTGTACAGCACCAGGCTCCCTGTGTGAGATGGAGAATTTGCTGTTTCCTACACCTTTGTGTAACTCTGTGCTCGGTGTCACTCAGGACATCCTGAGCTCCAGGGAGTGTGAACAGCACAGGCCTCCAGTTCAGARCCAGGACACCAACAGGACCTCGGGTGCTTTCTGAGTCCCTTCTCTGACACACACACAGCCCCAAAACACATTGCTTCTGCTGCTATTTAACMCTTCAGATGTGTTAAACACTCCGACTCCTGCATTTTAGTGAGACTTTTACAAACGTTTCAAAGCCCTTTAGAGTTTTACTGACCTTTCTCCCAGGATTTGCGGGGTGCACAAAGGCTGTGCTCACTGTCCCCTCCAGCCCAGCAGCACACTGACCCCGGATTGCACCCCAAGATCCAGCAGAGCTGGCTGCTCAAAGCCAACACCCTCTGCTGCAGCCTTGCAGGTGCCTTTGCGTGCTGTTTTATTAAAATAAGAWTCTGTGCTTGCTTCCTTTTGCACTTCATGTCTGCAGTAACCAGTGAAAAACAAACACAGGCAAAGCAGCAGCGAGCGGCTCCGCACAGCCCAGACATGGGAACGTTCCCATCCTGGTTCTGGGGCAGCCTGGCCTGAGAAAACACGGCAGGGATGGTGTGTCCCACGAGAAGCACGCCTGGGACAGGCCCCAGCCTGCAGGAACCCCAGACAGGACCTCTGCAAAGGACTTTGATATCTGCTGGAGCAAAGTGACACAAAAGATGAAGCATCTGCCCGGGACGGGGTGGGAGCACCCAGTGGGGAGGTCGCCAGGAGCTGGGGTGGGGGACAGGGAGGAGAAAGGGGAATTCCTGAAGGCTGATTTCTTAAAGCATTTAATTAGCACTGACTTTTTACATCTAAAATTACTTTTAAAATGTGCATAGAGATGAAAAATACAGAGGAGCTGGACACGCCTTCTGAAATGAGGACTGTGAGCAGCGCCGACAGAACCAGCCTGTAGCACACGAGCTGCAGGAAGTTTGGTGCAGCTTCTCTGCCAGTGTGCCAGGCTGGGTGAAAAGCAAAAATCCTAAAACTTTCCCATTCCATGGCTTTTGATTACAGCTTCAAAAAATACTCRATATGAGGAAAAAATTAATTGATTAGACTATGTCCCAGAATGCAACATTATTTCAAAATTTCCCAGACTTCTGTTTCAAAAATTACAGCAACCGGCATAAACTTCTCAAATCCACTGAGGAGGCAACTCTTCAAATACCTGTGGTTTCCCGCATTTTCCAAGGAAAACAAAAAGATTTATAGTTTCTCATGTTAAATCTGAGGGGCTAAACTTTGAAAGATGTACTTACCCACCTGCTGCACGTGTATTAGTTCTAGCTGAAGAGAAGTCAATAAAAATGGAGAAAGAAGAATTTGCAGAGCTGGTTAAGGTAATCAGATTTGTTTCAGAGCATCTGATCTTTAGACTAACAGACTTCCAAACAGTTGGACAAGTAAATAAAGCACCCCAGGGAACCGCTGGTTGCAATAGGTTACCGCAGGGACACGCACAAAGGAATTCCTGCAACTAAGAAAAGGCAGGAGCTCTGAAACTTATAATACCAGCACTGGGATCGATTGTTGGCTTCTACAGCATTGATCCTATGCTTCTGAAAAGATAGGAACTTTACTTCCACTCACTCTTTTGGCTGAGTGCAAAGTCTGAAGAARCTCAGTGAGACATTTCACTACATGATCTTACAGACACAACACAAAAGGAAGTATTTCCTTCAAAGGCGTTGGGTTCTTCAGAGAAAYGAAAACAGAATCTAACCAAAATGAGATGGCCTGTAAATCCTGCTAGCACCTCGCTGGGATTTTCCCGGCCCACATGCACAGTTTTACCTGGGCAGCAGAGGAGCAGGGCAGAGCTGTGAGCCCCAGGCTCAGATCAGGGCAGAGCTGTGAGCCCCAGGCTCAGATCAAGGCAGAGCTGTGAGCCCTGGGCTCGGATCAGGGCAGAGCTGTGAGCCCCAGGCTCAGATCAAGGCAGAGCTGTGAGCCCTGGGCTCGGATCAGGGCAGAGCTGTGAGCCCCAGGCTCAGATCAAGGCAGAGCTGTGAGCCCTGGGCTCGGATCAGGGCAGAGCTGTGAGCCCCAGGCTCAGATCAAGGCAGAGCTGTGAGCCCTGGGCTCGGATCAGGGCAGAGCTGTGAGCCCCAGGCTCGGATCAGGGCAGAGCTGTGAGCCCTGGGCTCAGATCAGGGCAGAGCTGTGAGCCCCAGGCTCAGATCAGGGCAGAGCTGGGCAGAGCTGGGCTCGGATCAGGGCAGAGCTGTGAGCCCTGGGCTCAGATCAGGGCAGAGTGCTGAGCCCTGGCTCAGATCAGGGCTCAGCACAGCACAGCCGCCAACAAAGCCCCCATGTCCCATGTCCATCCAGCGCCCAGGGGGTGGAGGTGACACTGTTGTAAGATGCCATCTGATCAAAACTTCTTTTCTGTCCCTGACATGAATAAGGGGATTAGGACGGCGAGTTTCCGTGAGCTCACTCTATCGGACAAAAGACCCCGAGGTTTAGTGTCACACTGCCTGATAAAAGTACAGGAGGCTGTCAATCACGGGCTCCGAGGTACTTGTGTCGGTGACATAATCTTATTAGAAGATAAACCAGCGAAATCCTTTTCATGATGAAAAGTTACATTTAATTGCTCCTTTGCTTTTCCACTCATTCATTTGTCCATTTAACTTTCTTAATGTTTGCTGTTAGAAGAATATAACAGCATATGGATGCCACCCATCCCCACCACTTCAAATACACCAACAACCGAGGGTGCTGAGAAATGGTGGTGTCGGGGCAGGAACAGCACCAGTTGAGATCTTTTAAATAGAAGGTCAAAAGAGTTACTGAATTCATTAGCACAAGTGCTCATGCACAGGGAAAAAGTCAAAWGTTTTGTCACTTGATTTAATACCAAAGGAAACAAAGACTAAAACATGGTAAAGCTCCGTCTGTGGACAACAAAGGGACTTTTAACATCCTCTTACAGGAGCAAATCCATATTGGCCTCCCTAGTGGGACTGTTTCATTTTCAGGTTGCTTCTTTTCAGTTTCACAAACAGACAGCTGATGCTGAGAGCATGAATCATCCCGAATGAATCAGAAAGAGCCGGGAGCAGCAGTTCAGGAGCGTTCACATCTGCAGCACGGTGTACCCTCGGTAGTGCCAGGGCCCTGCACCGTGGGCTGGGCAGGAGCAGCTCAGGGCAGCCTGGATCCCCCAGCCCAGGGGCACACGGGGAGCCTGGCAAAGGCTGCTCTGCCCCAGGAGAGCCTGAGAGGCACAAACAGCTCTGTGCAGGACTCACTGCCAGGAGAGAGGAGAGTAGGACAGGACAGGACAGGACAGGGCAGGACAGGACAGGACAGGACAGGGCAGGACAGGACAGGACAGGACAGGACAGGACAGGACAGCTCTGTGCAGGACCCACTGCCAGGAGAGAGGAGAGCAGGACAGGACAGGACAGGACAGCTCTGTGCAGGACTCACTGCCAGGACAGGACAGGACAGGACAGGACAGGACAGGACAGGACAGGACAGGGCAGGGCAGGACAGGACAGGGCAGGACAGGACAGGACAGGCTGAGCCGTGGTGCAGAGGAGCGGCCACGCTGCTGCTGTCCCTGAATCAGCTGGGTCACTGCACACACATCCCTGGGC
>NW_026623824.1:65964-81061 GCF_030028575.1 Malurus melanocephalus | reverse complement strand
AGACACTGCTCAGGTTACTGTGCCCCAGACTGCCCCGAAAATGCCCCATGGAAATAAATGATCATTCACCACACAGCCTGGCACCTGAAGGCCCCRGCGCTTCAACCAGTTGTGCACGTAACTTTGCCTTGTAAATTGATAGCAGGAGACTGAGTAAAATTAGCCAGCTTATAAATGTGGGAGCACAGCCCGAGCCAGAAGCTGGGATTCTCAAAATACAGATTTTTAAAGCATCATAGAATTGTTACAATAATAAATTGCAAATAATATATTCTCAGCAAACAGCTCGTGCCATTTAGTGCTATGGTGTCCCACTGCAGTAAGTTTTACACAAAGCACCTGAGKGTCCATGTTATCCAAATAATTTAGCTCCACAAATGTGAAATGTTCAAAGAAAAAAATGAATTCCATTCATTTTACACATTCTGTTCTTTATTTTATCCAAGTGCCTGTCAGACTGAAAACAAACCAGCTCTGGGAGGTGAAATGCTTTGAGAAATTAAATGTGTAACTCTGACTCAGATGATCTTAAAGGAAGTGAGTCCTCCAGAGTTCTAGAAAACCACATTTTCATTTGAGGACTAACAAAAAAAATCTGACAAACACCTTAATRCTTGGCCTGTTTAGTGAAAGTTCACATGAAAAATTGTAAGAGAAGGATCAGAGCGGCTGGTGGCAGAGCAAAAGCAGCTGAAAGATGTGATTTAACATTGCAAAATCAGTGGTAGCTGGTGATTTAGTGAAAAGACAATTGTTGCCTCACTGCGGTCCTGGTCACATGTCACTGGCATTCCACAAACACTTTGCCAGTGGAAATCCAACACCAGCTTTTGGCAGGGCAATTTCAGAACAGTGCAACATATTATAAATTMATTATCTTACTATTTTCTCTGAAAACAACGGTTTCTATATCATGGATATTTACAAAATCCTTTATTACATTTCAAATATTTAATCACATTTCATCTCTGTCAGTTCTATGTTCAGCTCCAGATTCTCCCATTAATACACTGAAAGCCTSTCAAAAACATTTGCATATTTGCAGATTATTTGCTCGGCACCCAAATTCCTCCGATATTTTTTCTGAAATCAACAGGAGACATAAAACAAGTCCAGCCCCGCTCAGCCCCTTTTCCCACTCACCCCCATTTCAAGGGTGAAGCAAACTCCCACAAATGAGCATTTTAAAGGTTTTGAAGCAGCGATGAGGGAAGGACCATGGGTGAGTTCAGTGCAAATTTATTTTTACGGATCGAACTTAAGCAAATCCAAGGAACAATTAGGAAGTGCTGTCAACTAAAGCCTGAAATCCAAGCAAGTCACCATTCAAAGCACAGTAGGCCCTTATAAACAGTTAATCCACGCAGCTGCAGTAGTTAAAGCAAACACRCTGCCCTTCACTGCGCCATCAATTACACCTTCCCAGAAAAAAATTACACAAACTTTGCAGGATTTTTCAGAGAGAAGATGGATTCTTTTGGAGACTTGAGGTCAAGGCTGGACTGTTTAAAGTATATTATTAACAAATAAACATTTATTGCAAAAAAACCCTATAGGCCTTTGGGGAGGAAAATTGTGTTATTTTTGGCATCAAATGACACAAGCCATTTATGACATGAATGGCTATCACCAACAGACTGATGAAATGGCAAATATCTCCCACTTAACTTCCCTTGGCTTCCTGAATAAACTTTTTCAAACACTTTTTTCCTTCTGAACTGGCAATAAACTCCATGTAATTTTGGTTTTCTCTCTGTTATAGCTATTTCAAGATCTGYATTTGGAAAGGGTGAAGGTACTTCCAGATGGAAGCTGCAGACTCCCCAAAGGCTGGCAAGGTGATGAAAATCACATTGTTGGATCCGGGGCCACGACTGCCCCTGTTCTGTGTGTTCCTGCCTGGGTGAAAACACCCAAAAAGCTTTTGGATGGTGGGGTGAAAACACCCAAAAAGCTTTTGGATGGTGGGGTGAAAACACTGAGGTTGAATTGTGGCATCCAGCAAATTGAACGTTATAGCTCTTGTCATTGAATGTATCCGACAAACCCCTGCCAAAGTATGAGCTGATCTTTAAAGAAAAAGCCTCAAATAGGACAGGATTCAATTGCTCAGGGCAGGCAATGTTCGAGGGACATGGATGAGGCCAGCACAGAGCACTTGCCTTGGGGCTTTTGGAGGACACAGATGAGCAGCTGGAGCTCAACCTGGCACCCTGAGGGGTACAGGGGGACACAGAGCACCCTGTGCCAGCTTTGCCACGCAGGATGCTGCAGTAAAACTCTGCATCCCAGCCCTCCGTCCCCTCTTGCTGCTGCTTCTCTCTGTGCAGAACAGAGCAGGATGGGGAGGACGCTGCACTGGGCAAACTGCACTCCCTGTAATTGCCCTGGAATCCCTGGGGATTCTCCCACATAAAATTAATGCAGGCGCCATCACGGCTAATTTATTCCACACTCTCAAAACCATGCTGGGAACCAGCACCAAGGCTGAGGCAGCAGGACCAGGGAGCTGCTGGGAGCGGTGGCCTGGGAGCTCTGCTGGCTCCCTGCAGCTCAGGACATCCTCACACAAATTCAGGGACCCCACAAAGGTGATGCCCCAGCAGCCCCCGTGCAGGACACGAAGGAGAGCTGCCACTGAAATACAAACTCTGCCTGCTCGGTGGAACTTTGCTCACAGCAGCTCTGGCCAGGAGCAGCCAGGGCGCAGCAGGAGCCCCTGGTAGCAGGATCTGCCTGTTCCTCCATTACCAAATAGCTGTCAGTGTTTTTAACACTCTCTGCTCCCCTCAGCTCTATCAGTTGTTTGTTGCAGCTCCGAGCACTGAGCRTGGCAGGTTCAAACCAAAAACGCTGTGCAGAGATAGCATCGTGCAACACTAAACCATTACACCGCCATTTGTTCCCTCAAATAATTCCAGTCCATTTGTGCTTTTGCACYATTTGCACAATTAACAATAACCAGCTTCACTGCTGGTGCTCACATTCACAGAGCACCCACACACTTTCTGCAGCCACTCCAGTGTGAGTGGGACCTGACCCCACAGGGCCAMGCTCCACCGGGAAACTTCTCCTCACCAGAGGAGGCCCATGCCAAGATCCAACTGTGAAGACAATTCATGAAGCGACAGAGAAGCAGTTTCCATTGGAAAGAAGGAACTGTGCTATCACAGGACAGGAAAATGCAAGCTGTTGTCAGGCTACAGCTGTCAAATGTCAGGATGTCACAGGTTGGATATGACTGTTCTGGGGGTGCGTGTTCAATGAGAACTCGGCTTCTCTCACTAAGGAGCTTTGGCAGGTTTGGTGCCACAGCCCAAGGGTCAGAATCCTCTGGGTCCCACAGAAATCAGAGACCCTCGGCTCCAGTGGCACAGGCAGAGCCCAGAACCTGCTGAGCTCTGCTGAGCATGGAGAGCTGTGCAATCAAACTGTGCCACCAAACTGTGCCACCAAACTGTGCCATCAAACTGTGCCCATCAAACTGTCCCCACCAAACTGTGCCATCAAACTGTGCCATCAAACTGTGCCACCAAACTGTGCCATCAAACTGTGCCCATCAAACTGTGCCACCAAACTGTCCCCATCAAACTGTCCCCATCAAACTGTCCCCATCACAGTGTGCCACCAAACTGTGCCCATCACACTGTGCCCATCACACTGTCCCCACCAAACTGTCCCCATCACACTGTCCCCATGCACCGCCTGTGACACCCGTGCTCCCTCACCAACACCCAAGGAACACACCAATGCCAGCCCGGAAAATGCAGTGGTGCTTTTCTCCATCAGAGWAATCCTCAGCTGTAACCAGAAATGCTTTAAAATGATATTCATAGTTTCTTCTGCAAATTCGAGCTTGCTTGCTCCCTGCCATTATACTAACATGATGAAAGTAACAACTGTAAAAAAAAATAAAATTATATAGACGACTATTGTTTGTTTGGTTTTGGTTTGCTTTTGTCATCAGTGAATGGTGATTCAGGTTACACCAAGGAAGAAGCACGTGAAAGCAAATTCCCAACAGCTACCAGGAGGATTTGGTCCCCAGCATGTGTACGTAAATCCCATCAGCTCTTACTGGGAAAGTGCATGTGCACTCTTGTACATTATAAATAAAACACTGATTGCAGTAAAATCTAGAGCCAAATTCCCTCCTTTGACGAGCAAGGATGGCTCTCACTGAACTCAACAGGAATGACACGTTCACAAGTTCATCTCAATGTTTGCAGAGGAAAACTTTGTGCATATAAAGAAAATATTATGTTTTGGAAGCAAAGAAAATTACCTCCACAACAAATGTTCTATTTGCCTGTTACAGGAGAATCAGAGCACAAGCCCTTATCGAGTCCCAAAGAAATGTGCTATATTTTGTTTATGCTGATATAAAGGACATTTATCAATCTGCCAGAGCAGCTCTGCTGTATCTGTGAGGAAGATCATTGTAAAATTTCAAACCCAAGAAAATAACAAACTGAAATTAACCATATTAACAATTCCTTTACTGTAATTCAATCTCAGARAGTTCTGCTTGTTTGGTTGCCCACAGGCAAATAGTTTTTGAAAGGTAACCCCGGTGTGAGAGCCATGCACAGGTGGGCTGGGCTGCTAAAACAGACCCTGTGCAGGGCTGAGCTCAGCRTCACACCCTCCTGAGACAGCAACACTGCATGGTGGCTGAAATACCTCATTGCAAGGGTTTGGCTCCAGAACAATCTGCACTGGAGCTGTGCAACATCCCCACATGTGCCTCTGCTCTGAAGGTGTACTGAGAGCGAAAAGGGGCCCTGGCAGCACAGCTATGCTGTRTATAAAGGAGAAAACAGCTATCAGTGAATTGTTTTTAACAGCCAGAGGCTATTTTGTAAAATGGCTGTTTTTTGAGCCTGTGAGGCCCCGGGCAGGAGCACTGGTGTCCCCAGCCCTGCTGGTGGCAGTGACTGTGCCAGGGCTGTCCCTGGCTCGGGACAGCAGCCACGGTGTGGTCACAACAACTGCAGCCATGCCAGGGCAAAGCAGGGCAAGGCAGTGCTTTATTTGAGAAATAAACGTCTAGCTRAAGCAAGTCCACGAGTGTAAAGTAAATGTAAAATTCATACATAAAAATATTTTTTAGAACAAAAAGGAGAAAAGTTGAGCATCTGCCTCAATTTTATATTGAATTTAAAGAGGCTTCTAAAACCAGTGAATAATTTGCCTGAACAAGGCACTGAAGATTCAGATCTATATTAGCATGCATGTTAGAAACACTAATACTGCATTTCAAACAAAAAGTCAAGCTCATTTTGCATTATGAGTATTTTCATTTTGTTTCTCTTGTATGATCTCTCCTCTCAAACTCAGTAATCTAGCTTGACTTTCAACATTTATTTTAAGTTAGAGGTGAAGCTGTTAATGTATTTTTTTTACTTAGTTGCTAATGGATAAAAGTGATGTCTTCTTCATAAACGCAACCAGTGCTGTTAAGGCTCCTACTGCTGCAAAATGATGTTATCTCCCTGTTACATTTTATAAAATACCATAACTCAGAAAACACCTYTGCTTTCTAATTAAATTCTAATACTTTTTTATCAAAAAGATCAGTTTTCATTCATAGTTTTGGCTATACCAAACCACAAGTACATGGTCCACAAGGTGGATATTCAATAAAAACTTCCTGGCCACTTCATTTAGTTATTTCAATTCACCTCGAGAACGGAAAATTCTGTTCCTAATTGCACCCATTTATCTCCAGACTCCTCTAGTTTCCTTGTTTGGCTGCTGGAGATTGAGCTGTTGGGGCTCACAACACATTGGTACTTTTAACTAATCTTGTCCTTTGTTTCAAAACAAACATGGAAATTGCATGTTTTGCAATGAACAAGAAACTRTCATTTCATTATGAGTCAATCTTTGCCTTGTGAGCAATGTAATCATCCCAAATCATGCCAAAGCCCCTTCCTACCACAGCAAACCATCCCAGAGCAATACCCGGTTTATTTACCTTTACTGGAGATGCCTGATCAAGTCACATCACTGTTTTTATATTTATTTGCTTGTTTCTTACCTCACTTGAGCATTAACATGACTTACTACATGGGGGAAAAAACGGTAGGCAAAGAGAATAATTTTTCCTTGTTTTTGTCTGCAAGATTGTCATCTGGCCTTGTTCACCTCTGCAGAGGACACAGCAACGGCCTTTCTCCATCTTGCCGGGGTTTCAAATCCACAGCCTTTCTCTGACTCTGCATTTTGTGCAACTTCTGTCACGGTCCAAGCTGGCCCAAGCAGTGTAAAACCCTTTCCTAACTCTGTCTGGAAATGCTGCTGTTGTATTTACACTCCACATTCTCCCCGCGGTGCCCCGCGGAGCGCAGGAGCTCCGTGCACGGCCGGCGCCGCGGGCTGCTGCTCTCAGCCTGGCAGCGACAAACGCTGGGTATTCACCGAGTATTTACCGAGTATTCACCGAGTATCACCGAGTATCACCGAGTATTTACCGAGTATTCACCGAGCATTCACCCGAAATCGCCCCGGAGCGCCGGGCAGGGGCCCCGCGGCTCTCGAGGTGCGTGTGCGGTGTCTGCGCTGCGCCGAGCGCTCCCCGGCAGCCGGGAGGGCCCCATCGCTGCTGAGCGCCGAACCCTCCAAACCTCCCAAGCTCCAAACCTCGCAAACCTCCAAACCTCCAAACCTCCAAACCTCCCAAATCTCGCAAACCTCCAAACCTCCAAACCTCGCAAATCTCCAAACCTCGCAAACCCCCCAAACCTCGCAAATCTCCAAACCTCGCAAATCTCGCAAACCTCCCAAACCTCCAAACCTCGCAAACCTCCAAACCTCGCAAACCTCCAAACCTCCCAAACCTTCAAACCTCCCAAACCCCAAACCTCCAAACCTCGCAAATCTCCAAACCTCCCGCTGGCCTCCGCAGAGCACGCAGGGGCTCAGCTCTCCTCTAATCAACCCCTCTATCTGCTGCACTCGCCATCCCAGAAGGAAAAAAATATTAAACAAAACTAAATAAAGTCCTTGTTACTGCAAGAAACAGCAGATTTAGTAYAAATCCAAATGTTGCCTGGAATGAAAAATAAAAATCACAGCTGCATTAGGAAAAGTATACTCCTTTTTCTCYCGAATATTTCTGCCCAGATATCTGACCAAATGAAGCAGCCGCTGGCATTACTAAACCTGTCCCCCATTTTCAGGTTCACCAGAGCAGAGAGCACTTCAGGAGATMCCAGGCTTTACAGGCTGCTCCAAAACGGAGGGAAGCGACAGGGGTGTGTATTTACCAYTGAAATACAGTAATGACATAATTAGTCTAAAAAGAGGGACTATAATCCAGCTGTTCCAYCATGATACATTATTGATAGGAAAGGGGATGCATGCCTTTGAACTACTTCAAAAGTTTAGACCAAAAGGTAACAGACTCAATTTCTAAACATATTGCAAAATATTCCTGAATTTTATAACAAGTGAAGAAAATTTTGCAATGTATTTCACATCTATGATTATTTTTTTCTGAGGGCAGTAGTAAAGCATTACAAATTACACTCCTGTTCATTTCATTGCAGAATTGCCTRTACTGCACAAAGATCTTTCCTATCGCTTTCTGCCACGGATCAGTGCRAATTGTGTCTTTTCACTGCAATTATTTTGTCCACTGTTCCAGTGACTGCAGCAGCGAAGCAAAATGTCTCCCCAAATGCTGGAACACATTCCAGCGCGGCTGCCGCCAGCACGGAGCAGCGGGTGGCCGGTGGCACCGGGACCGCGGGGCCAGCACGGCCACTGGCTGACGTCACCCTGGAACAACAGCCACATTTCCTCACAGCTTTGGGGTCTGCTCCGAGACGCCGCCAAAGTCTGATCGTTCGGAGCATTTCTGACGGGGCTGCTGAGACCGATGGTGCAGGGCTGGCGGGATTTTCAGAAAAAACGCCAGAGTATTTCAGTGACTTTGAAAAGCATTTTTAGYGGATGACATAACTTGAATCATTACTCCATGTCCTGGGTATGTGCTAGGCTACCCCTATCTCTAGGTTTCACCTGGTTTCTGTGCTGTTTGCTGGTGAYCCGCACACGAGGAGCGGTGCCCGCTCGGCGCAGGGCGAGGGCAGCCGGAGGGAGCCCCAAATCCACACGGTTCCGTGAGTTCACAGAGCTGCACCCGGGAGCGGAACAGCTCCTCCGTTAAAAATAAAACAGCACAACTGGAAACACATCAAATCCTGCCGTTAGCACACCGCTGCTCCCCACAATGCACGCAGCACAGTCCGTGAGCTTTGGTCCCTCCTGCCCGGCTCCCACCGCATTCCACACCAGCGCTCTGCGAGAAATAACAGCCACAAAMACAGGACACACTCACTGGTGGAAGCTTTTGTTGTATTTTGAATCGAAAATGCAACTGAACTGGGAAACATCAGCCTCGGTGCTACACTTGAGTGAAAGCATTCCCAAAATCTGGAGAGGGAAAGCCTTCCCCATGGCTTCATGGGGTTTTCTTTCCTTCCTGCGAGGAACGTGTTGCTCCGTGCTGACTGCACAGCAAAACCGAGCCCAGGCACCGACAAGARAGGACTCCAAGATGAACAGAAATACATGGTCGGTCTTTTTTTTAATAGCATCAAAAAGTGCTGCTAAAACAATACCTGACACATCTAAAAGAACAAAAGCCTGAGTATTTCTCTTTCTCACCCTAAGCAAAACTTACAGACTGCCTTAATGAAAAACTACGAAATAGCAATTGTGGGTGTTTGCTACCTGATCCTTTGAATAAAAATGTCTTTTGCAGCCTTTATTTCCAATACTAGAACAGGAATACAGGTATTTCTGTATTTCTATRAATTATATGCACTGCTCACATATTAAATACGTAACCTGGAACAGTTATTTTTCATAACGTATCTTTTTTTTTTTTTCTATCAGCAATAACTAGGGCAAATTGTTATATAACACTGGGCAGTGAGAGAAAAACAAACCAGAAAAAGTACAATCACAAAAAAAGGGGAAATACACAAATGGGAAAGAAATGTAGTATTTATAAATACTAATGTTTTGTAGCAGGAAGCACTGTTATGASTGCAGTACAGTAAGTAAATTCATTTAGGCAAAGAACCAAAATACAGCTACCATAAGCCTTCCATTTTTGAAAAACATTTATTCTGAAGGTTTCAGTTTGTCAGAAAAAAACCCCTTCTTTTAAAGATCAAAAACACAGTGTAAGTGTAAGGTTCCAAATGTGCAGCAATTTGGCAATATTCTAATTAAAATCATAGRGATTCTGTTTGTCTTGGGCTTGTGAAAGCCAGCCTTCCCTGGTGCCACTGCTCTGGGTTTTTTTCCTTAAAAATCTTGCCATCAAATGCACCTGACTYTCAAAATCCTRCATTTTAGCAAAATAAGTACTTTGYATTAACTCAAAACATCAGGATGTACTCATGCAAGAATGCACTGAATTCCTTCTTTTAAAAGAGATCAAAATACATGCCCAGCTTGTCCCACTGGTCCCACTGATGTACTGATGATATTTTTTGATAAATTATATTTATCAGGCACCTCTGAGTACTTCAGACTGGGCTTGGGCTACTAATCCACCTCCCCCAGGACTCATTGTAACATTCCAAGCATAGAGGTAGCTTCACAAAGCCAACATTTTTCTTAAAAAAATTAAAAGAAAAAAAAAAAAAAGAGAGAAAAGCTGTTTTCACCCTTCCCCCTAATTTGAAATGCCCTGGTCTAAGGATGGGCAGCAATCATTCCTGACCCAGGGAAAGGTGTAAGGTCTGATATCTGACCCATCAGAAGCTTGCTTTCATTAGAAAGATGAGACACCATTTTCCCAAAGATATATACACAGTACTTGATTATAGTCCTGGGAGTTCTGGAGAAATCTGACCTTTAAAATTACATTACTACACACAGAAAAATCTATTTAAGGCAAATTTCAGGAACTGAGATATTTAAGTAAACTTTATTCTCCCTTTTTTAATTTTTCCCAGATATCTGTAAATAGGACTGAGGATAACAAAAAGCATCTGATATTACTGATCCCTGTCTTCCTCCACAGCGATTCCATTCCATCTCACTAGCCCAAGGCAGGCTCACTGAGCACACAGGCATTTCCCATCCCGATGTTCCAGCAGCAGCAGCAGCTCTGTCCTCTTGCTGGAGCTGCCTCATGGCTCCAGTCCCCACMATCTGATAACAGAACTGACCCTCTGTCCTGCACAGCCCAGGGCCACTTGCACGGACASACAGCTATTTTTATCCTCTAGCTACCACAAACGAACATTTCTCCAAGTCTGAAAGGGCACACAATCCGTGTCAGCACAGTTTCACATGTTTGCTCTTTTGGGCTAATAAAATCTCAGAGAAAACAAATTTTGATTTAGTGTGTTTCCCCTCCCCTTGCCGTGAGCCGCTGTCAGTCCTCGGGGGCACACACAGCAGGGCACCATGTCATGTCACACTAGGTGCTGCGAYTCAACAAAGGCCAACATGTTGATATCTTTTTATTGCTCGGCAGCCTGGTTACCCCATTTTCCCCCTGTACAATTGGACGCTTTKGATAAAATGGAAAGTTCTGAAGCAGTAACATTTCTATTTTCAGTCAGAAAAGTATTTTTGTTTTTACAAAGCAATAGTGTCTGATCTTGCTTTTTAGGTCACTAAGTATAATCCTTTATTTTACAGAAACTAAAGTTAAGAATTTAGAGGTACATTTGTTTGCAATTAATGTAAATATTTACGTTGCCAAATAATGTTTTTTTTAGGTAGTCTGAAGACTATTCTACATTCTTTACTAATTAACAAAAATACGTAAGGTGTTACTACCGACAGAAACAGAAGTTTCACTGATCTACATCTACAGCTACCACAGGATGGTTTGTTTTGTGTAGAAATAAAAGGCAAAGCCCGWGGATGGGCTCCCTGCACCAGGCACMAAAAATCCCTAAAGGTGCAGCAGTCCCAGCCCCACGATGGCGGGGTGGCAGCAGCCCCCAGGCAAGCCTTGGGTTATTCCCAKGCACAGAGCCCGGGCCGGGGAGGACTCTCTGGGAGCTAGTGAGGGCTGCAGCATGAAATAACATGTTTTGATGTAATTCCTAAASAGGGGGACATTTATCTGGGCCATTTATACAAGAGTTATAACCCTCACAATATTTATACTCAGCATGTCATGTTAGCATTTACTACCCGTTTCCATGGAGATGGATTTTCATGCTGTAACTATGAAATGCACATTGTTGCCACTAAGCCACTTCAGGCCTTTCTGGATGCCTGCTGAATGCCTGACAAAAGTTGATGCAAACCAATAGTTGTTGTTCTTTGTTTGTTGCCAGACTTCTAGCAGAGCCATATTATGTCCCAGTGATTGAAATGCCCATGTTCGCCCCCCTCCCGGCACAAAAAGGATCCTCAATTTAGGTGACAAGCATGAAGTGGGCTTCTGCAGGGGAGGGCGGCCCGGCGCGGGGCCGGGTTCCGTCCCTGTGCGGGGCCGCGACGCGGCGGGGGCCGCTCYCGACAGCGCCTGACATTTGGGGATAAAGCCGGAATAAGAGAGAGCGCGGCCAGCGCCGGGGCCGGGGCCGAGCTCAGCTCCGGGCTCTCCCAAGGCTGCGCCGCTCCCTCGGCCGGGCCGCTCCCCGCACCGGGCCGGTACCGACAGCCCCGCCGAGCCCCGGCCCCGCCGCCGGGCGTGCACCGGCCGTTCTGCGGGCCAGGAGCTGGAGCTGCCTCGGGCCTCTCGGAGCGGCTCGGGATTTGCAGCGGGCGGATAGAGCCGCGGGACGCTCCGAGCGCCGCGCTGCCCGCGCACCCCGAACCGGGCCGGGCCGCCCCATCCCCGTCCGCTCCGACGGCGCCGCAGGGTACGGGACAGCGRCGGGCCCACGGCTCGGTGTGTTCGGTGCGGTTGTGCCCGCAGCACCGGGATCCCCGCTCGCCCCGGTAACGGGCTGCCCCGGCYGCTGAGCTCGGGGTGCGGCCCGAAGGGAGAGCCCGCTCGGTCAGAGCCCGCAGCGCCCCCGGGCCGGGCCGGGCCGCCCCGGCGGGACCCCCGCCAGCCCCCGCGCCCTTACTGTTGGTAGTCCTGCTTGCAGTAGAGTTTGCGGTCCCGGAAGTAGCAGCTGGTGGTGAGCGCCTGCTGGCACGCGGCGCACTGTAGGCACTCCTCATGCCAGGAGGACTCGTTCACCCGCATCAGGAACCGGTCCGAGATGGGCCGCTGGCAGCCCTCGCAGACGGCCTGGTGCTGGCACTCCGACCCTGCAACGGCAGACGGCGGCATCAGGAGCCGGCCCTGGCCCCGGCCCGGCCGCGCTCCCAGCCCCGACACGACCCGGCCCCGCTCCCCAGTCCCCGTCCCGGGCAGCGCAGTCCAAGCCCGACGGCTCCCGCCGGTCCCGCACGTTCCGGTGAATCAGTCCCGCACCCCGCAGCGCTCCGGGSCTGAGCGGCCACAGCCCGCCCGGCCGTGCCCCTCGGAAGCGCAACCCCGGGCACCGAGCGGTGCGCGGGGCCACTTTCGGCGTAGTCGAGAAGCAACCGGCAACTCACCCAGCAGCACTCCCAGCGTGGCCGGCCCCGAGCGCAGGGGGTGGTCTTCCATTTTAATGCCGTCCAGCATCTTGGCGCAGTCCGGTGGGCCCCGCGGGAAGCACCTCTCCAAGGACTCGGGACCCGCCGCGATGTCCATGAGCGGCGGATCAGGCCGGCGCTCCGGGCGGCGGGGAGAGGCGCTGCCGGGTGGCGGGGCCAGCTCAGCCCCGCGTCGGGCCGGGCGCGGGGACACTCTGCGGCCGGGAGGAAGGAATCGCTTTTATTTTTATCTGGGAGACATGAGGAGCGTTTCCTGCCCGGGCTTCCAGAGACGGGGGGCAGAGGCAGGAGCCGGCGCCGCCGCCCATGGGGCCGCCCCGCTACACGGGCGCGCACATGCCGCGCACACGGCGCCGGGCAGCCGCGGTGTCACCTGCTCGCTGGCAGCGCCGGACCCACGCCCTGCTCGGCGGAGCGCAGGCCGGGCGGGGCACGGGGCTCCCGGCGCTCCCAGCCCCTGAGCCGTGCAGCGGCCCGAGGAGCCGCGCCGTTTAGAGCAGGGGCCGCGGCGGAGGAACACACCCCCCGGCGCCTCACCCCTCCTCAAACTTGCTGACATTTGAACTCCATTGGTGCGCGGCGTATCGCTGCGCCGCGGTGATCCGTCTCCTCGACGTCAAATAGTGCCCCGGCCCCGCCGGGCCCCCGCGGCCCCTCCAGCGCGGCGGCGCCCGGGGCTCGGGGCTCGGGGCTCGGGGCTCGGGGCTCGGGGCTCGGGGGCACACCCGGGGCGGCCGGGCGGTGCGGGCAGCGCGGGCCGGGGAGGGGGACAACGATCTTGGCTGCTGAGGGTGGCGGATGAGCGGGGCCCGAGCTGCTCCTCTCCCCGGGTCGGAGCCCCGCGCCGCTCCTGGCCCGACGGCGGTTCTTGGTCCTGCCCTGGCCGGGGTAGGTAGCGGCGCGCGTCCAGCCCCGGGCCGCGGGCAGGTGGCGACAGGAGCCGCCCTCGGGGCGCCCGGGACCGGCGGGGACGCGGCTCAGTCCCGCGGACGGCGGGGGCGCGACCCGGACCCGGCGGGCACGGGGGACGGGGCACCGGGGACTGCGCCGCGCACGCCCTTTTTTGAAAGGCGGCTCCGAACCGTCACGCCGAGGCTGCCAGCGGGAAAGCGCAGACGGAGCAGCGGCCCGAGGGCTGCGGGTGCTTCTGCCCGCTCCCGCAGCAGCGCTGCCCGCTCCGGTTGATCGCTAACGCTTTTGAACGCGCAGGGGCTCGGTGCAGTGTGCCGCGCGTGTGCGGGACAGCCTTGTCCAAAATCACGGCGCCGGGATTCCCTCTGCGGAAAAAAAAAGCGACGGGAAAAGCGATCCCGCATGGAGCGCCGGACTCCGCTCCGCCGGCTCACCTTCGTGGTTTTTTTGTTTGTTCGTTTTTATCTTTATTTACTTTTTTCCCCCCGATACCGTTAAAAATCTAAATCTGAGAAAATGAAAATGGATTCCTTGAGGAGATTCTTAATGTGCCCGTGGTATGCCGTGACACTGCCGAAAGAAGGAGGATATTTTGTAATGTTCCCAAAATATTGATACTTAATAGCCAAGACAAGTGTTAACTTAAATTACTTAATGCTTCTGTTTTGTGGGTCTTAAGATAAAACCTCTTTTATGACGTTTTCGTACGAAAAAAATCATTGAAAGAAATTCGTCACTGTGTTTTAGTTAAATAGTTTGGAAAATATTTTCAGTAATAGAGCTTATATGGTTTTTTATTCTAGACAGTAGAACTCTGAAAATCTTTTCCGTTAATGCTGAAAAAATAATATATGATTATTTAATTCTGAGATCGAGATWAAGGCTGCTAAGATTTCATAGTTCAGTCAGCGGTGAAAAAGCTGCTCGTTCACATTAATTTTTTATGTCCCCTTCCTATTTTCGCATAAGGATTCGAAGYTCTCCATCATACAGGGCTTCCATCGAATTATCTTCTACAATTGTGAGGAAAATTAAAGCCCTTGTTTCCGCTGAGGAATAAATTCTAGTTCTAAAAGAACGAAAAAAATCTCCTCAAAACCCAACGAAAAGGCAACGCTAAGCGGCGGGACCGGGAAGCAGAGASAGAACCCCTAGCCCTGCACCCACAGCAGTAATTCCAGCTTTGTTCGTGGGCTTTTACTCGCAAATATCACGCTAAAGGTTTGTTGTTTCTCTCCGTGTGTGTGTGTGTACGAACACTGCGCCGGGTAATTGTTATCCCCGCTCCTGCCCCGAGAACAATTCGATGGGGTGTTATATAGGTTTATATAATGCTTTTAACGAAAAACGAAATGCAATTAAAACACCCACGCGCAAAACCATCACAGAAATAAACCCAAACCAGACTAAGCAGCCCCACCTCCCAGCGGCTTCCTTCGAATTCTCCTTTTATTTGCAAGGCAAATCTCTTTATTTTGAGTTAATTTTGAGAGTCGAACAAGAAATGCAGCGGGTCCCGATCCTTCCCAAATGAGGCAAGAGGAAGGAAACATCGGGATAACTAACAGGGACCGAGCCCTCTGCACCGACTCCCGCACGG
>NW_026623824.1:57514-64507 GCF_030028575.1 Malurus melanocephalus | reverse complement strand
GAACGGGGCAGACCGCAGCGGGTGCTGTGCGGCTCGGAAACAGGGGCACTTCCCTCCCCTCGACGGGTCGGACCGGCCTCCAGCCTCGCCGTGCGCGGCTGCCGGTCCCGGTTCTGCGGCACCACGGCGGTGGGGCGTGGGGGGAGCCCCGGGATAGCCGAGGACCGCGGGCTCACTGTGTCCTGTTTTGCTCCACCSACAGCCGGACTCTGCAACTCGCTGYCCTGCGGAGCCCCGGCCTTCTCCGCTCGACAGCGGCGACGCCGAAACATCGGTTTACAGGAAAACGCTTGCAGCGGGAGCATTCGGGGAGCCGGGGCACGGACAGCTGCCGAGCTCGGCCCCGGTACGGACCGGCGGGCAGCCCTCGGCGCCCTCGCTTCCCCTTGTCCGCGGWGCTCCCTGTGCTTCCCAGAACCGGGCGCTCCCCAGAACGGCAATGCAAGCCCGCAACCCCGACCGAGCCCACGGCGGCGGCGCCCACCGGCCGCTGCTTCCACATCACCGAGCCTCTGCCCCGGCCGCCGTCGTGCGGGCAATCCCAGGACCTGGCCGCGTTGGCTCGGTAGCCCTAAAGGAGCAGCCACGGCCCGGGAGGAGCCGCCGGCGGCGGCGCACGACGGTGACAGATCCAGCCCGCGCTCCCCCCTAGGAAGGATGGATGTGAACGAGCTACTAAGTGTAGTTACTAATAACAATAACAATAAATTATCGGACTGTTGCTCAGTAACGCAAACAAATGTTTCGCGAACCACGCGGAATCTCCCCGTGCCTTGCAGCCGCCCCACCAGGACCGGCCCGTCTGAGGACCGGCTGTTCCCCGGCCCGGGAAAGGACGCTGTTCGCCCGGGGGCCCCAAGGAGCAGGTGACCGGGCCAGTGGTCAGGGCCGGGGCCGTTCAGAGCGGCCGATAGCGGAGGGGGAGTCGCCGGTATCCGGCAGAACGCGGTCGGAGGCCACGCCGCGTGAAAAGCGGCGAGCACCGTGCCCGTATTTTAATTAAGCAGGACCTCTTTGATATAGGCCGCCCGATGCTATCTRTTCTGCGCTCTGTTCCCGTCACGACAGTATTTGGGTAGGAAAATTGCTGAGCGAGGCGGGTCAGGCAGGGCGTCGGGGCCGCGCCGAGGAGCCGGAAAGCCCCAGGGAGCGGCGAGCGCTGCGCAGCGCTGGGAGCCCCAWCCCCGCCGCGGTGCGGTGCCGCCGAGCGTCTTTTCGGGGGGCCTGGAGGAACGGGAGCCAATTTACCATGATTAAAGGCACAGGCGAGGAGGCGCCATGCATTTGCATGCGCCTTCATCTTCCCTAAGTGAATTTTTGAGGGCAGCGCGGCAGACAAGCTCGGGCTCCGCATCCCCTGCGCTGGTGGAGCGCCCGTCCGGCCCCGCGGCGTGGAGGGCTGGAGCACCCCGCCCGCAGCAGGGAGCCGCAGGACCGGCCTCGGCACCGAGTCCATGTGCTCCGACCCGGAGCAGCTCTGCCACCCGACCCCTCCTGCGGCGAGCGGCGGCTCCTCGCCGTGCCTGCCACTAACCGGGCACGACGCGCACGGGCTGAGCCCGATGGAGGCTGCTCCTCGGCCTCGTCAGGCCCCCTGCTCTCGCTGCCCGCTCACCCGGCTCTAGCGAGGGCCGTGTTACTGGCGCAACCCTGTCCCTCACCCTCCCTGAGCCACACAGCCCAGCGGGCCSAGCCGGCGGCGGACACCCCGTGACAGCAGCGCGGGGCCGGGCTCTGCAAGCGCTCTGTCTGCGGCCGCTCGCCGGGGGCACGGACCCGATGGGACGGGCGTGACGAGCCCGGCTGGCAGCAGCGTGTCGCGCACATGTGCCCCCGCGGCGACCGATGCCAGGTGCGAGGCTGGGGGCAGAGTTTACCGCCGGTCTCTGGCGGCTCCGCGGGTTTCCCAGCCCAGGGCGGAGGGAGGGGGGGTTCCTTTCCCAGTTCAGGGCAAATACCTTCGTTTCACTGGGAAATTTAACCTCTCCTTGGAGCTGCATCCATTATACGGGTTTAATATCCGCTCTTTTACAGCTCGGTGTTGTAAAAGGCAACAGCCAGGTCTGTGAACTCTGACATGTGCACCTGGGGGGACGGGGAGTGGGGGGAGGACGACGACAGGACCTGAGGGCGCGGAGAACGCTTGCGAGCGCAGCCTTTCATCTGCGTAGGCTCTGCACCGGCCCGAGCGGGACRGGGGCAGCGGMGCCCCCCRCCCGCGCTGCCCGCAGAGCCGTCGGGGCCCTGCCGCGGGGTTCGAGGCGCTGCCGGGGTCTGACGGTGCCGCACCGCTCCCGGGGAGCGGGCTGGGCCGGCGAGACAGGGGCTGTCCCAGCATCGGTGGCGTTCCGCGCACAGAGACACTCGGCAGGTGCCCCAGGAGAGCGGGTGGAGGCCGAGACATCCAGCGAGCCGGTCCGGGGCTTGTCCCGGGGCTGTCCCCGCCGGCGGGACCGGGCCCGCAGAGACACACTCAGAGTGGCGTCTCTGCGCTGGCGTGAGCGGGGCAGTGCGACCGAGGGACGAGAAAGGACGAGGCCACCCCAATCTTCTGCTTTTTCTCCCGAGAACTGTCAGGTGCGTGGAGCAGCCCGGGCGGGGTCACCGAGCCAGGACTGTCCGCGGGGCACGGCGAGCGCTCGGCGCCGGCCGGGTGGCGTCGAGAACCGGGCGGGAGCCCGCTCKGCCGGTTCGGCAGCTGCGCCAGGCTGCCCGGCAGGATCCCAGCACCGCGGGACCCGGGACCTACAGCTGCCAGTGCAGGAGCGCTGCCCGTGCCCGTGGAGCCGGGAGCCGTCGGGCCGGGGCGGCGGCGAGAGGGCGGCGGGGCGCTCACCGGATGGAAGCTCCGCTCCCGTCAGAGGGCCAGCTCCTCGGAGGCGGAGGGAGCTGGCCGCTCCTCTACTTTTCCGGGTCGCTGAGGGATCGTTTCTGTAGGTTTAATCGAGGAACCTAAATACAGGTCGATTTTCAGTGGAAAAAAAAAAACAAAAAACAACGAGAAATCGTTCTCTTTTTGTTCTGGGAGGCCTCTCCGTTATGACTAAGGTTTCCCCTCTCTGTGCCGCCCCGAGCCGCTCTCCTTCTCCCCCCGGGGCCGCCCCGAGCCCCGCCTGAGGCCAATGAATCGCGTGGGCCAGGCTGGACCGCTCAGACATCGCTTCACCGTCCGCCCTTTGCTGCCCACGCAGCGCCGCTGCCCCGGTGCTTCTTGGAGAGCGACATGAAAAAGCGGGTTTGGGAGGAAGAGGAGAGGAGAAGAAAGGAGAGGGCTCTGCCTGCAGACGGCGTCGCTTTTACGTAAAGACATGAACAGCAGGAGCTGCAGWCAGGGGCGACGGCGTTGCAGTGTCTGCTGAGGCTCTCCGGAGCTGCCTTTGTCAATAGAAAACCATCACGCACAATGGGAAATATCAGAAGCCTCGCGAATAAGCACCGCTGCCCTGAGCGGAGCGCTCCGCTCTGRTTTGTATTAGCGATTACTGTGCTGTCATTGAGGAATGCAGGGGTGGAAGGAATTGCTTCGGGACTCCAAACACACGCGGTACAAGAGAGGAGCAAAACGTGCCGCGCAGAAAGCGGGATAACYCTGAACAAACCCCGAGAGGGGCTAAGGGGGAGCCGGAAGAGGTTGTCCCTGCTGTCCCTGCTGTCCCCCCAAGTGGAGCCCAGTGCGGGGCTGCTCCTGTCCCTCCTGCTCTCCAGCATCTCGCTCCTGGCAGCTCGTCACCCCGAGCGGGTCGCGATGCGATTCCCAGGGCGATTCCTCACCTGCTGCCAGCTCGGGAGACACACGCCAGCCCGCAGGCTCTTSTGGCGGCGTTTCCCTGTCCGTTCGCCTTTTCGTGCATGTCCGAGTTCCCTGCCATGCTGGCGAAAGCTGGCGCGGTTTTTGGAGGGCTCCGGGAGCGGAGAGCTGCCCTCACCCCGCACCGGCTCCCCTGGGCGCTGCCCGCACTGCTGTGGGCAGGCATGGAAAACATTAATTTCTTCTCCCTTTATCAATAAGCCCAGTTTATTGGTTATTATTTCTATTTATCTCTAGATGTAAATTTATATAAACTCGGCTGTGGCATCGAATTGCCGAGGAATCCCTTCAAAAGGTCTTTTCCTGAAAGAACCCCTCTTATTCTGTGGCTAAAAAGTTATCGTGCACCCTCAGCCTCAATTAGTCAAGGTCAGATGAGTCCACATGAGCCCTTCCCGCACCACAGACGTGTTCATCTCAAAACGAGGGAGCTGCACCGTTTTCAGCGGAGTCGAGATGACCAATTCTGCCTTAATCGAGGAATTTTGGTGTCTCGCGGCTCCGCGAGTGAAAAACGGGGAGAAAGTGCCAGAGGGCGATGGAGCTGGGTCCCCACTCCTCGCCCAGTTTTGGCTTTGCTCTTCCCGTAGGGATTCCCTGAGCATCTCTGAAGTTCAGTACTTGCATGACAGACGGGGAAAGGAACAGACAGGTAATAGACACACGCCTGCCCAGACAGTCACATTTACCACAGATTGGAGCATTTTTCCAACCTGGGCGAATGGGACTGTAAAGGGAGAGCTGAGAGGTTGGATTGAGAACTTCCAAGTGTGATTTTCGATGTAGTCCCTGCGGATATGATCGCATTCGCGTTTTCAGCCACGGTCACCTGAAAGCTCCGAGTCAGCACACCACCCTYGCGGGGCTGATCCTATACTAGAGGAGAAGCGTTTTCCATTGAAAAAACTCTGATTTGTTCAATCACTTGCCCACACAGAACGAATTCCGTGCGTGCTCAACCACTAATCGTTGCTTAAGACCGATTTAGAAAACAAAACAAAAATAACTTCTCAGTCCCTAGCAGCCCATCATAYAAACTGGTCGATAAACGCAATTTACACTCGTGATTCTGAAGCAGCGGGACACCGGAGCAGAGCACAGGCTCCGCTCCCCGGCCGCGGGCAGCTCACCCCGGGACAGCCCCGCTCCGCTCCGCCCGGCTCGGGCCCGGGGGCTCAGAACGGGAATTATCGGCAGCAAAGGCAGGAGAGAGCCGCCTGCCCCAGCCGGTGCGGGTTCCGCCTTCCCCTGCGGAGAATCCCGCTCTGCGGAGCCGGGCCAGCGCCAGGGACCCCGGGCAGATCGGTCCTGCCCCGGCACCGGAGCCAGCGCTGCTGGGACGGACACGAGCTCAGATTCCTAAATATCCATAGCACAGAAACGCCCGGGTCTTAATTGTTATTAGGATCAAGGAATAAACCCATTGCTCATAAACTTAGGGGAAGAACGAATACGTTGATGGTTTGTAGATGAACGCTGTACGATTACCCTGGAGGCCAACGCGACCCGTTCAAGCCGCTCCCAAGCCCCGCTTTCCTCAGCGGTGAAGGCTGGTGAGGTGAAAGATCGGGGTGGTGACAGTGGTGACACACTCAGGCTCCCCTTTGTCGCACGGGGGAATCTCTCCGCAGARCACACCGAGAGCGGGTTCCTCCTGAGCTGATTCCACACAGACCCGCGGCGCATTCAGAATTTGGTTTCTGACACCTTTCATGCTTGAGATTTTTTTTCCCTGCCTTTGTGTGGGAAGCAGAAGTTGCATTCAAAATGCTAAGAAAAATTGTGGTTAATTAGTAAAATAATATATTAAAACAAGACATTAATAAGATATATTACGTTATTGATATTAAAATACTGCTGCTAAATAGGAAAAACAGTTGGGAAGCTTTCGAATTGTCAAGTTCAATTCCACAAAAAAAATGGAGAAACATTGCACATCACCATTYTGTGGTGAAGTCCTAAAGCATCTCTGCTGGCAGAGCAGGAGGTATAAAGGGCGAAACACGGTAAAGAGGAATTTTCAGGGTAACATTTTGTTTCTTTGTGGCAGGTGAAAGACACACAGAACGGTTGCTCCTGGTGGTTAACCAGAGTTTTCTGTGCTGTGAGATATGTAGCTAAAAACATCATGTCCTTGAGCAAGAATGTATGCTTCTAAAACATAATTACCTTGGAAAAAATAGCATTTTAATTTCAATTACAGTTGTTCTATGGGAGACAGATGTGAACTGCTAAAATGTTTGTAATATAGCTCAACAATAAAAACCCAAATATTAATGAAATGTGTTTCACTGATGGGATTTGATTGGCATACTGTATTAATTACAGGATTTTCACCTCTGAGACTCCTATTCCAATACTGACACTATCCAGGGAAAACAACTGAAAGTTTGTTTATATATTCTAAAATGACACAAAACCAAATAGCCATCTTAAAAAAACAATTAAAAAAAAATAAAAAGGAAAAAAGGATTTATTTCACTACTGTGAAACACTTGTGGAAAAGAGCATCTGCTAACACACGCATACATTTTGGCCACCTCCTACAACATCTACCTGGAATTATTACAGTCACTACTACATGCAAATTATATTTGTTGGAGCCATAATTTKGAATGACGTGGAAAGTGTTACCCAAATTTCTGTCACATGACACACTGAGACCTGCCTGTCTCCAGCAGGTGGAGGCAGGAATGCTGCTCATTGTTAGTGAAATAAGAAAATAGCCAAGGAGGGAAAGCTGGTTCCAGTAGCACTAAGCCAAGGTGCTCAAAATCCATCACTTAACTTTAGAGAGCTTATAACAGCAATTTAAAAGCATGGGATCTCAAATAATCCTTGATTTTCCTTCCTACTGGCTAAAGCGGAGGGTCTTTTCTGGTGACGTTTGTGAGTTTTCTTTGCAGCCAGAAAAAGAACGAATTTTCATAACTTTAAAGCTCAGGGTGTGTCTGTGTGCAGGGAAAAGCTTCTTCTCCCCACTGAGTATCGCTGGTGGATTCTGTGCAAACTGAGAGGAGACATCCCTGACCACAGAGCCAGAACCAACATCGATATCTGCATTTCCAGGGCRGGCTTCTGACTTGAGCAGGGACTCTTGAGCCACGGGCACATCACATCCCAGCACAGCCACAGCCAGGAGCAGGAGATGCCCGGAGCTTCTCCTTTCTGCACTGCTGAGAGCA
>NW_026623824.1:52419-56675 GCF_030028575.1 Malurus melanocephalus | reverse complement strand
CCTGTCCCTGTCCCTGTCCCGGTGTCACCAAGAACAGTCCCAGCAGAGCCAACACCTGTCCCTGTCCCTGTCCCTGTCCCGGTGTCACCAAGAACAGTCCCAGCAGAGCCGACACCTGTCCCTGTCCCTGTCCCGGTGTCACCAAGAACAGTCCCAGCAGAGCCGACACCTGTCCCTGTCCCTGTCCCAGTGTCACCAAGAACAGTCCCAGCAGAGCCCACAGTCTGTCAGCTGCTGCTGAGCCATCCTGGGGAGATCTCACAGGATCTGCATCGCCTGGGGGCTCCTCTGGGTCAATGAACACCATCAGTGTGCAAAGAACAAAGCTGTGTTTGCAGCAGAAACACCAACATTTCAAACACCATCTCCAAGTAACAACCAGCCCGTGTCAAAATGGGAGCTAGAATCAGTAAATCTGCACTAGGAGAATATTTTGAACTGTAACCTCCATTTTAGTCKATTCTATGTTTCATGGCGAGGCATTTTATGTGATTTGGATACAACTCCACTGGTACATTAAAGTTTATTGGCCTTGAAAACAATTGCTGCATCACTACTGATAGAAGGCTTGGTGTTACACTGTCGGTGCATATTTTATTTGATCTCTGTCTTAAATAGAACTCAGACCTTTGGACTTCATACTGAGTTGGACTTTAGCCTTTTTCCTGTAATTGTTTGGTGTCTTGTTAACATTTTATGAGCACATCTGCTTAAATAAACTTTCTTGATGTGCATTTGTTTTGGCTGTAGCCCTCTTCATGGGATGGATGTGCTTTTCTCTAYATCTTTTGAAAGAAATCAAAATAAAGCTGAACAATAGAACTGCAAGGGAAATAAATTTAAATACAATGTTAGTTTCATTAAAAAACAATACAATACAGCTGAAATCAAATAGATCTGACAACATTATTTATGAAGATTTAATATTTATGTGCTAACTGTAGAACATTTGGGTAATTACAACTGTAAAGTATTGCTTTTTTTTGCCAGTTGCATTTACTGATTAATACTGGAGCACCCCAGGCACAATGTGCTTGTACTAGTGGACTGTAAAAAAAAAAGGCTGGAGTTTTAAATCTTTTCAAAACCACACTGCCATGCTTTTATATTTTTAGAAGAATTGAATATTTTCAGCTCTTTTCTCTGTTGACGTGAGAAGACCTTACTCCTGTGTTTGTGTCTCTGCATGGTCTCAGCACATGGAGAAGCGCAGGGGAAGGAGGAGGCCAGGCCAGTCCCTCCCTGCCACTGCCCGGGGTCTGTGCAGGGAGAACACCCTTCATCCTCATCCTCCTCCCCAGATCTGCAACCGAGGGCCCACATCCCCCAAATACAGCTTCAAGGATTTATTGAACTGTGCAGGGACAACACCCTTCATCCTCCTCCTCCCCAGATCTGCAACCGAGGGCCCACATCCCCCCAAATACAGCTCTGAGTATTTACTGAACTGTGCAGGGTGGGTACTGTCTGCACCTCTTTAGAACATCGATTCATCTCCTCTGGGTCTGCTGGTGCCTTTGAACACGGACTAAACCCCYGTGTGAGGATTTGGAGCTGCCTGCCAGGCCCTGCCCCAAATGTCCTGCCTGGGACTGAGCTGGGCTTGCACACCCGTGCAGCCTCGGGAAGGGAGAAGGACATTTCTCCCGGTTAGTAAAGATTTTTCCTGAAAAACACGGATATCAGGTATCTCACACCACGGCAGTACATATTCCAGCCTGTGCCTTGGGCAAATGCCATCGTTCCAACATCCTCTGCAGCAGAGTTTGCTGAGCAAACGCCGCCTCAGATTGGGAWCCGTGCTCAGAGAGGGCAGCCTGACATCCACCAACCACAATTTGTGCAGAYCTGAGCGCCCAGAAGCAGCTTGTGCCAGCCCACACGAGCATTAATGTCACCTCCTGCTGCTGCTGCCAAGGGGACAGTGACTCTGGGGAAGCCCTGGACAATGGTGATGGCACCAAGAGCTGMACCCTCTCTGAACCCTCGAGGTACCAACACCCTGAGTGCATCCCTGGGGATGCTGAGGGCAATTCCTGCCCCGCTGAGMAACTTCCGAGGATGCACAGAAGAAGAAGGAATATTTCAGTGCTCAAAACCCTATTGCCACCCTCCCAGAATTACTCCCCTCATCTCTCATTTCCCAGAAAAATAATGCAGCTCTCCATTCTTCTTCCACAATATACTCCATCCCTCGGGATAAACTGCCTCCAACTTGTTACTTTTCCARAAGTCACCGTTTTCCACCGGGTATTTTGCTGGCAGAGCTACACATAATTAYACCCTATATTACCTTGAAAGCATCAGGAACTAAATTAATTTTTTTTTTCTTAATCGCGTTAAGTCAAGCGCTAAACCTGCACCATGGGAGAGAGAAATCCTGCAATCCACAGCGCTTTCCTTTCTCGCTTGGCTCCATCTGCTGCTGCCGCCGCAGATTGCACCGSCACTGATTCTCGCCGCCAAGAATCYTTKAAAGGCTAATTCTTCCAGAGATTGGGAAAAAAAAATGTGCTCTGAAGGAAAAGCCGAGTGCTTGTGCGTGTTTACCCCGTGGGGTTTTTACATCAGAAGTGTAAAGTAGGATAACCTAGTGGAAAGTGATCTTCTTCTTGCTGAAAAGCATTTTGGAGCCAGTTTAATRACCCACTATGAGACCACACATCAAAATTGTATTTATTTAGGGAGCTAATTGAAGCAGCGCCTGTAAGGAGGAGTGAACATCAGAAGCGAGATGCAGTTGGGATCAGAGGGAGGGCGGTGTTTGCGGGCACAGGGAGAGAGGAGCGAGGCACGGGCTGCTGAGGAGCCGGCAGCTCCCACTGGCTGCGGTGGGATGTTTGTCAGGGGAAGGCTTGTTTGCTCAAGCCTCTGGCTAAATTCCCTGAGCAGGGATCCAGGGCTGCTYCAGCAGTGCCCCTGCGGATCCTCTGCTGTGCCAGGAATGGAACCACAGAGCCCCTGCAGCAGCACCAGCACGGGGTGATGGACACTCGCCTTGGGTTTCACTGAACACAGCACTGCCATGCTTCAATCGGCATTTCTCAGTCTGTGCTGGAGGACATTGTCCAATTGTCCTTTACCAAAGGGAAAAAAGTTGTGTCAGATTGGAAAATCTTGTCATCATACAACTTCAATAAGCATTTTCAGACAAAATGCCTAAATCCTTATTCAGAAAACATCCTCAAAATGGGTTCTTAAAATCCACTCAGGTGGCTTAAAAGCATTAATATCAATAAATAAAGTTTGAGTTCCCCCTGCCTTCAGAGTGGCAAACACTGTCAGCTCTGGCTGTGCCTGCAAGGACTGGAATCTCAGTGCAGGAAATCYCACTGAGGTTTCCTGGAGCAGCAGCTCTCAAGGCAATATCGAATCCCATGACAAAACACCACMATTGGATACAGGGGGTCATGGTCAAATAGCCAATCATTTAAGAAAACACTGAGAAAAAGTGCCATGAGACAAACAGCTGCATTTTGCCTTTTATTTTCAATGCCACTGCATTTTGAGGCTCGTATTTTGGAGAATTTAGTTACAAACCTTTGAGGTTAAACAGCCAGTATCCACCAGTTCCCTCCCAGCCTGGGGCACACACTCCAAGGTAAAACTTGCCCTACTTGTGTTAAACTGATAGTGCAAGTAGAGAAGTGTTTTCCCTTTTGGTTTAAATGAATCCTTGCCACTTAAGTTCATGTTTATTTTTATAATATGGACTCTCTGTCATTTATTGCTCCCAAGGCGACTCCAAATACCATGATAGTTATGAGTGAACCTGGGAATATACTTCTGAATTGCTTGTGATTTATCCCGGTTCTGATGCACGTAATAACACAGCTCTTCCAAGCCTCKTCAAGGCTATTAATTATTAATTTCTGTACTTTGTGTTGCACCACGTGACAGTTATTGTGGCTGTGGGTAGGAATTACTGTGTCAGTGTTCCCTGGTAACAGCATTGTCATYGGGAATTTTGTATTTCAGGTTACTGCTGAGTGGTTTTGGAAGAACTTTGACCTGTCCCCAGCAGAGGATCTGTGACTTTTCAAAGAGATGCTGGGGAATGCAGAGCTCGAGGGGAAGGTGAGAGGAGCAGAAGCTGTGAAGGCACACGGTGGAAGCCGACAGGAGCTGCTCTGCACAGGTGGAGAATGATTTCACCTTTCCCGTGGCCTTGGGCCTCGCTGTACCTCCTACCAAAGATAACACAAGAACAGGATGAGCCCCCGTTCCTCAGTGCCAGCTGGGAACAGCTCTAACCC
>NW_026623824.1:48881-52030 GCF_030028575.1 Malurus melanocephalus | reverse complement strand
GTGGCTCTGTCCCACTCTGCAGTCTGTGTCCGTGGCTCTGTCCCACTCTGCAGTCTGTGTCCGTGGCTCTGTCCCTCGTGCAGCCAGCTCCCCTTGGGTCAGTCACAGATGTTCCCAGCCTGGCCACGGATCCTGCCAGCCCCTGCCCCAAGGACACTGCAGAACCGGGTCCTTACACAGCAGTGACCAGAGCAGAACCTTCCCTCCCCCTYCCTCCTCAGTCACTGAATCTGTTTAAACTGGGAGAGGGGTGAGGAAGTGAGACCTTTTGGAGAAGTCACATAGATGTTTGTTTTCCTTGGGGGTTTATATCAACACTGGTCTTGACATTTTGCCTCTTATTATGTGTGGCTCTTTAAAAGGTGAAATAATATTTTCTTTTGCTTGAGAAAAGGACAAAGTTCAGACAAGGCGCTCAACTCAAAATAATTTTCTTCTTTCCCAACAGTTTACACATTGTCTATGCTATGGCTCTGCATAAAGCACCACTCTGCAAACAGGAGAGTGTCAGGRACACACAGCCCCACCTGTCCTGGCACCCTGCACTGCTCCCTGGGCACGGGCACAGCTCAAACCCAGCCCAGAACGCAGGAACTGAGTCCAACAGTGTCACTATCTATAGGAACTGACTGCAACAGTGTCATTACCACAGGAACTGACTGCAACAGTGTCACAACTGCAGGAACTGACTGCAACAGTGTCACAATCTGTGGGAACTGACCCCAACAGTGTCACAACTGCAGGAACTGACTCCAACAGTGTCATAACTGCAGGAACTGACTGCAACAGTCTCATTACCATAGGAACTGACTCCAGCATTCTCCCAGTCTGTGCCCATGGAGCCTGATCTCACACGAGGCCAGCACAGGCTGGTGAATACACCCAGAGAGGGGAGCACACCTTAACCCACATTGATGTTTAGTTGGGGTCAATCTAATCATGTGAATCTTCTTGGGATTTTAGCAGATTGCATCTTGTCAACCCACTGGAAACTCAGCAGAACTGGTGCTTGGGTAAATAATGTGTTTTCTACTTGGAAAACTGGGGTTGATTCTTAGTACTATAAAGTTGTAGTTAATTTTTGGATTAGATAAATCGGCCACTTCTACTACACCTTTGCAGACAGATTTTTTTTTATAAAGATGATGGAATCTGGGATTGATTACATTCAATAGAAAGTAAATATAATACTAAATTGTAACATACTAATTGCTATAGATATGGATCACGAGGTCAAAAGCACAGTAAATCACTCGTTTGTTGGGTTACCTTACCCCAATATTTAATTGTAGCCTAATAAATTTATACCATGTAAAATCAAGTGAAAACAGACCTGAATAATAATCTGCAAACTTCTGGTAGTAAAATGGGATATTTTTTTTCTGTAACTCATGCATTTCTATTTTAGAAATACATTTTACAGACAGACTTCAAGCAATCTAAGCCCATAACACACGTCTCAACGGAGATTTTGCAAGCATTTTATGGAGTCACCTGGCTGTTTGTGATAAGAAATGAACACCGAGCCACTCTGTGCTCTGAGGTGGGACAGAGAGGTCGCCCACAGTGCTGTAACCTGGCACACTACCACTCAAACCACAGTACCTCAAACCAGCTGTTCAAATGCTGTAGGACATGCCATGGACCTCTGACCCTCAGGTGAACAGGGAATGAAYGCAAATCACAATTCCCCAATTATTGGGAGGTGAAATGTGACCCTGGAGTTAGTGCTCACCAATCAGGTTAACAAGTTAGCTGAAACTTTATCTTTCTGTACTTMAATTGCTGGGAAATCATCTCTCTGCCCCGATGGAGGAGATAACGCTCATCTCCCGTTTTCCACGCTCAGGAGGGGCAGGGGACTGACCCCAAACTGGTGAAATGGGGAGGGCTGGGCTGCCCCAGAGTGTCCAGGGACAGCTGCGGATCTGCTGGGGACAGAGCTCCGACAGACCCCTGCCCTCCTCAGCACTCTGGAGGGCACAGACCCCTGTACAGACCCCTGCCCATCTCAGCCCCTGCTGGGCACAGACCCCTGCCCACATCAGCACCTGATGGGCACAGACCCCTGCCCACATCAGCATCTGATGGGCACAGACCCCTGCCCACATCAGCATCTGATGGGCACAGACCCCGGCACAGACCCCTGCCCTCCTCGGTGGGCACAGACCCCTGCCCTCCTCAGCCCCAGGGGGGCACAGACCCCTGCCCATGTCACCATCCTGCTGGGCACAGACCCCTGCACAGACCCCTGCCCATGTCACCACCCTGTGGGCACAGCCACGTCCCCACCCCACAGCCCCGGGCAGAGCTGCAGTGCCAGACAGGCCCAGGGCAGTTCCCATCACCTGCAGTCTCCTCTTTGCCCAGATCAGGAGCTCAGGGCTCTGTTCCAGCAGTGATGTGTGCTGGTGGAGGCTGATCCTTCCCTGAGTTTAACAGCTTATGATAAATACGGTGCACGCTGTCAGGACAAGATTTATCCTTTCCTTTCATTCTACCAGCTGTCAAACATGTTTGATTCTCCTCAAGCTTTGAGTGTTGCAAGGATTTAGCCAATAAATGCGACTGATGATGATTTTCACTTTGGTTTCAAGCATCTGCCATTCATAACGAAGCCTGATTAAAAATGTAAGAAGGTTATTTTTAGTTTTAGAATGTGTCAGAGCCTCACTGCAAAACATGGTGTGAGGCATGAGTAATTAACTTTAAAATAATCAAGGTATAGCAAGCTCCATGAGGCGAATGTGGGACTCCTGTGCAGAGCTCAGCCGTGGCTGTGACGTGCCCGGTGCTGTGCAGAGCAGGGGCTGTGCTGTCTGGGGGGCAGAAAAGCCTTTGGCCCTCACTGAATTTGTGTTTTTATTGTGTCTGACAGGTGAGTGCCTCCTGCCCTGTGAACACTCCAGCACAGCTCAGAACAGATCCCTGCACGAAGCCATGGAAATGCAGGAGCAGCTCTCCAGGCGGTGGCAGGAGCAGACAGAACTGCTGAAATTCAGTTTTCTCTCTCTCCATGAGGTTCAGTGGCTCTGTGTGGAGAGAGGCTGCTCTCTCTGCTCTCCCTGGGGCTGTGGAGTTGCAGATTTTGCACGGCAAACCCCTCTCAGCATCACACACACACACAGGCAGTGTGTGCTCCATTCCTG
>NW_026623824.1:45666-47826 GCF_030028575.1 Malurus melanocephalus | reverse complement strand
TTCAGCACCGGGGGATGCAGACAATGAGGATCAGAGGTTTCAGGGATTCATCAGCTTTTACCCACATTAACCACTTCTAGTCTCTTGGAGAGAATTGACACTGACAGGATTGAATTGTCTGATAATAAATTTATCAAGATATTAATGATCATCGGCTTCCCTGTGTACTACTTGGCAAAATCACTACAGGTCTTCCTATTAGCTGGAACTGCTATCCATTTAGGGCTTGCTTTGAAATTTTATCTTTTCATCTTGTTTTCTGTTTCCTCCTTTTTTTTTTCCTTTTTTTTTTTTTTTTTTTTTTTTTTTTTTTTTTTTTTTTTTTTTTTTTTTTTTTTTTCAGAGAGCTCATCTGTTTGCCAGCATTCTCTGATCAGCATCTCTCATGTGTTTCCCATTAGGGCTATGATGTGTCTAGCCATTTTACTTCTCCTGCCCTTTTAAGTGGTGTCAGTCTTTATGCTTTGCTACCAGTTGCCTTTTATCTCTGCAGTCTCCAATTCTCAGTGCACATCATTACCTAACTCTTGAACTATCTTTTTCTGACTTGCCATGGCCAGTCTTGGGGCCTGTGGCAAGGCCTTGCAGGATGTGGATAATGATGCCCGAGTGGCCCTCAGGAGAGGTGGCTTTCCCTGAACAAACAGCGCTGTTTTCATGGCTTCAGCTGTGGCTGTGGATGGTGCCAGCTCTGTGGAGCTCAGCACTGAGCACAGGGTGCTCTGCCAAATCCAGCACAGTCTGTGGGGCTCTCCATGCAGAACCCTGAGCCCTTCCCAGTACTTTCCTCCAGCACAGTCTCTGGGGCTCTCCATGCAGAACCCTGATCCCTCTTTCCAGTAGTTTCCTCCAGCACAGTCTGTGGGGCTCTCCATGCAGAACCCTGATCCCTCTTTCCAGTAGTTTCCTCCAGCACAGTCTGTGGGGCTCTCCATGCAGAACCCTGATCCCTTTCCAGTATTTTAGGGGCTGCTGGGGCCAGCAGAGCAGCTGTGCTCTGATTCTCTCCCTGATTTCCAGCTCTGGGCTCTGATCACTGCCCTGTGGAGCAGCACAGCACACGGGGGCTCAACAAACACTTCTGACTCCCTCAGAGATGTGAGGACTTTGCTTCACCAGAGAAAATCCCATCAAATGGCACAGAGTATGAGCAGGCTGTTCCTCTCTGCTGTGCTGCCCACATCCCACAGGGACTCACCACACTCACACTTCAGCATTCACAAACACAGAGTGGGAACTGGAGTCAAGGCACAGAGCTGCTCTTTTCCTGGCTGGAAGAAAATCTACCCCTACTCGYTGACAAAAGGCAAAGCTCTCTATTTGTGTAAGAACATGAGAAAGTGAAGCAGAAGCAGCACAGTCCCTTTGCACGGCTGTCTGCAGTGGGTGAGTGCCCCTGGCTGTGCCATGCCTGGCATTCCTCACAAAATGCCATGGGAMGGGCTGCACAGCGACACCAGCAACACCAGAAATCACAAAACAGCCCTCATTTTTCACGTGCAAAGTGAGTGATAACTGTTCAAGAATTCAGCCCCATACACTGAACCAGAAAGGTGTTCCAGCTCRGTTTTCCAGAGGGTATGAAAAGGATTTCCTGCAGTGTGGTTCGTTCAACTCACTTTTCATAAGCTAGTTTTCAACAACATCATCCAAAAGCCATTAGTTTCATTGTATGTATCATGTAGGGTTATTTAGTAGGTCAGGAGGAAAATTTAAAYGGACAGGTGCTTTAAATTACAAGATGGTGGAGGTGGTTAATAAAAAAATACTAGAAAACATTGGTAACCTTATTTTGGGCTTGAAGTGGGTTCTGTAACTGATGGGAAAATGGCTTGTAGAAACACTGAGACCTGTCAGAAGTGGTAGTTTCAAAATGCATTCAGGAAATCAAGCCACTCCCCAGAGATCAGYGCACGCTTCCCAGACGTTATGCACCTTTAAAACTATTTATTTCCTCTTGGGTATTTGCACTGTGGGTGCCATGAATTATATCACACCGATATCCCAAACGTGTGACAGAGAGGAACCTCCAAACACTCGTATTTCTGGTCACAACCTGAAAGGTGTGAGAACCATGGGCTGTGTTCAGGTGTGCTGCAACAGCCTGGGGAGAGAGTGAATGTCCCCTGTGCCTCTGGGGCTGCAGGGACACACAGGAGG
>NW_026623824.1:38804-43865 GCF_030028575.1 Malurus melanocephalus | reverse complement strand
GGAAAGGAACAGCACAAGGGAGAAAAAACACAGGAAGGCTTTAACAAGGAGATGAGGAGGATTTAATTATTTGATACATCAGAGGCTACTTATTGAGATGTCTGCTGAAAGACTGGGGCTGTAATGCATTCATGTATACAGCGTGTGAGAAAGGCAAGTCTGGTTTGTATAAACATTCCCCAACATCACCACATCTTATCTGATTCCTCTGACTAGGAGATCAGGCAGGAAATCTAATGGGACTCAACTGCTTTCCAAGATGTTCAATACTTCTTAATTATTCCAGGTTGGAAACATGTCAGCAGCCAAGCAGAGAAGCTCCACTATCTATTAATTCCTGGCCAAGATCAGCCTGTTGCTGTGTTCCTGAAGCTCAGGGCACAGCAGAAAGTGGAAGGCAATTAAGCTGTAGGAAAAAGCTGCTCGGTGCAGGGGCAGCCAGAGGAAACAGGGAMAGCACTGAGAGCGTGACTGGAAGCCAGAGGAGCAAAGGCTTTGGCTGCTTCTCCTCTCCCCACCGTGCTGGGACAGCCCAGGAGTGCCTGGGGGTGTTCCCAGAGCTGATTCCCTCCTGAGGCTCCAAAGGAGGTTTGTTTTTATTTACCCACAGTTTGCTTTTCCACACCACAGAGAGGGAGCATCTCTCAGTGCTTTGGGTACTCTGCCAAAGCGTGACTGAACCGGGCCCTTTGGCACCTGAGACCCTTTAGGATCAACCACAGGATGGGGACAGACAGAATGCTCAGGGTCCAAACACAGGATGGGGAGAGACAGAATGCTCAGGGTCACGGGGAAGGGAACACAGCAAACAGAAGGAGCAAATCCCCCGAGTTTTCCTGCTTTGGACAGCCTGGTGATGCAGCTCAGGAGATGCTGTGCAGCCAATATTTGGGCAGGAGGATGGCATGGSAGCCCCAGGGCAGGTGCCTGTTCTGTGTTTCAATAAATCTCTCATTTTCTGAGGCTGCCTCAGCTGACACCACCTGCAGCCACTGAAATTCCAGGGTTTTCCTTCCTCAGTCTCTTCCCCCATATGCACAGTTTACCAGGGGATGAGCTGCTCTGCCCTGATCCTTTCCTGGTGTTTGGCTCCAGGACAGGAGAGAATTGAACACTGAGTACCAATGCACATGAAATCCAAAGGACGTTGTGCTGCAGGAGCAGAGGATGCTTTGGTCTGTAAAATCCACACGGGTGAGGGTTTTGCTCTGGTACAGCACTGCAGGGGCTTTTCCTCTCCCATGGAAGGATGGAAGGATCTGGAGGATTGCCTTTGCTCCCTCAGGGCAGTGCCATGACACAGCACATGCTTATTTGCAGAAAAACCAAATTAGTTTTTCCTAAAAAAGAACACTACTCTGAGTTGATACAGGACAGTGATGAAATGAGACCCCAGCTCGGTGTGAGTGGGTGCAGGAGCCAACCTCGGGCAGCTCCAGGAGCAGAGAACACCACACATCCTCCAGGAGAAACAGCCTGATCCTCAAATCTGCTCCTCAATCTGCCTTGCTCAAGAAATCCCCAGACAGGGAAACTGAGGGCCCTCAGATTTGGTTTTGTGTGTCAAGTAAAGAGAGCTGCAAAACTGTAACGCAGGGTCAGGTGAAATCAGTGAATTTTGGTTCTCACCCAAAGCCTCAGAGCCCCTGGGTCACACCAAACCTCACACAGCCCCACCAGGAGCTCACCTGGTTTCTGCTCCTTTGGCAGTGTTTTGCACAGATTTACAGCAATCCACACCAAATCCAGAGGGAATCCCTTGTGAAGCCCCAGGTACAACACTTCTATATTTGCCTTTTTTTATGCCCAAACAACTGCCAAATCTATGAATATTGGAAACACTTCAATTATTCAAGGTACATACACAGTGGAGAGTCAATTAAATCACTGACACGCTTTTTTTGGGGCTGTGTTTCCATTTGGAAGCAATTCAGCCCAAATTCTAGCAAAGCCCTTCAGAGCATATTGAACTGATTTAAGAAGTTTGCATCCAAAAAATTTTAAATTTAAACAATGAAAAAAAAAAGGTTAAAAGGTGCATGAAGGGTTGTTTATAAATCATGGCCTCAGATGTTAAGCAAACACTGCCTTCCTTGTTGGCAGGAGGGGAGGGAAGGCAGCGTGGAGCACTGGGGTGGGCAGGGACAGGGACAGGGACAGGGAAGGGACAGGGACAGGGATGGGACAGGGACAGGGACAGGGACAGGGATGGGACAGGGACAGGGACAGGGACGGGACAGGGACAGGGACAGGGACAGGGACAGGGACAGGGACAGGGACAGGGACAGGGACAGGGACAGGGACAGGGACAGGGACAGGGACAGGGACAGAGCTGCTGCTGTGACAAAGTGTCCCAGGTCAGAGGGGACGGGCAGCAGCTCAGAGTGAGCCAGGGCCAGCACCCATCACAGGGGCCCTGCTGTGTCACCCTGTGTCACCCTGTGTCACCCTGTGTACCCTGTGTCACCCTGCTGTGTCACCCTGTGTCACTGTGTGTCACCCTGCTGTGTCACCCTGTGTCACCCTACCGTATCACCCTGCTGTGTCACCCTGTGTCACTGTGCCGTGTCACCCTGTGTCACCCTGTGTCACTGTGCTGTGTCACCATGCTATGTCACCCTGCCGTGTCACCGTGCTGTGTCACCCTGTGCCACCCTGCCGTGTCACCCTGCCGTGTCACCGTGTCCCCAGCACAGCCCCACTGTCACCCCATCTGCAGGGACCCATTTGCAGGGATTCTTTGCAAACAAAACCCTTCTGCTGCTCTTTGACATTTCATTTCCATCCGAGCTGCGAGCCAGCACCACAGAGACCGAGCCTGGACCCGGGGTGACAGCAGCACACCTGAGCAGCACTGTGCTCCTTGCGTGCACCGACCAAAAATTCAAGGGMTCTGCTTTCATCTGCTTGAGAGCAACAATTTCCTCTGAAACATCTCCAGCCCCGAGGGTGCTGTGTGTGTCTGTGCCCCTCCCCATCAATACTCTTTCGCCTGCACAAATGGAAAAAATTGGGGCAGCCTCCAGGCAAGTAATACTTCTCCAAAGGTTTCTCTCAAAATAAAACAAAAACTATAAAAATTCCCTAGTGACTGCTGCAGACTCTATGCAAAATCACAGACTTCCCAGAATTACTCAAACTCAGAATTCCCTGGGGCAATGGGCCTTGTTTGATAACAAGTGCAGCAGCTGTGGGTACAAAGGGGGGGAGGCACAGAAGGGAATTGGTGTTGAGGGAATTTCTCCCTCAATGATAGGGGGAGAAAACTCAGAACAGAGCAGCTTTGAGCCTGTGCCCATGTTCATCCTCTTCTTCACGTGGGCACATCCCTGCAGCTCCAGAACTGTGCCAGCTGAGCTTCAGAACTTCAGAGATCTTGGCAGGGGGATGTTCTGCCTTGGGAAGCCACAAACGGAGCAGACTGGGGCAACTGGGACCAGGATTTAACACATCCAAAACCCCGTGGTTTCCATATTCAGGTGAATGTTTACCTTTGCAGGCCAGGGCCAGACCCTTCCTGGCAGCAGCCATATCATACCAAGAATCAAACCATTGAAAATSCTGCACAGGAGCTCATTTTGGGATGAATTTCCAGGGAAAAATCCACACTGTTGGAACAGGAGATGCCTTAGGCCAGCCCAAACCCTGACAGAGGCACAGCCCCCAGCCCGCCCTGTCCCCAGCTGGGGCTGTCCCTGTCCCTGTCCTGTCCTTTCCCTGTCCCGTCCCTGTCCCTGTGCCAGTCCCTGTCCCTGTCCCTGTCCCTGTCCCTGTCCCTGTCCCTGTCCCTGTCCTGTCCCTGTTCATGTCCTGTCCCTGTCCCTGTCCCTGTCCTGACCCCATCCCTGTCCCTGTCCCCATCCCTGTCCTGTCCCTGTCCCCATCCCTGTCCCCATCCCTGTCCCGTCCCTGTCCCTGTCCCTGTCCTGTCCCTGTCCCTGTCCCGTCCCTGTCCCTGTCCCGTCCCTGTCCCTGTCCCTGTCCCCTGTCCCTATTCTGTCCCTGTCCCTGCAGTGGGGAGCAGTCTGGACCCAGTGCCCCCGCTCAAACCCAGCTCTCGGCTCTTTCATCTGCTCCCTCGTTCCTCACCGTTATTTACAGCTGCTTTAAGCACCTCTTGAGCCCTGCCTGTAAAAGGCCTGGGTGCTTTTTGATCATGCCATGAATCTTTTCCTCGCAGACTTCTCCTGGACCTACACAGTTTTCCTGCAGAGCCGCACACACTCCCGYTCCTTTCAGAGCAGGAATGAGGATTACAGAGCTATAAAAGCGGAAGGAGGCTGCTTGGCAGAGCATTCCTTGAGATTTGCCAGCCTAAGCACACAGATGTTTGTCAGATGGGTGAATTTGGAGATGAAGATCTACGTGGCATCTGTCAAAGGGCTGTTGTTTCTGATCTGTGACAAACACTGTGCAGGATCCTGCCTGTTCTGCCAGGCGAAGGCTGCACACAGCAGATCTACCCATCACTGAGCCTAATCCCCGGGAATTTATGAACTTTCTTGTGCACACTCGTTTGTACCTCATCATTCTCTTGTCCATAATGAAAAATTATCTCTGGTTGCAGTTGTCCTTCCAGAGCCAAGGAAAACTGCAACTGCACCCCAATGCTTTTTGGAAGAAGGAGCACTCCTCAGCTTCAGATTTGCCCAGCAGCCTCAGACAAACCACAAACACTGCGGGCAGAGATGTTTCTGTGGCTGCAACACCTTTCTCTCCAATGATTTTCTTTCAGGCCCTGATGAGAGCAGCATGAGCAGTGCTCTGACACCCACATGGGCAGGATGCTGCCAGCTCACCCTGCTGMAGAACAGAGAGCTTTCTGCTCTCCAGCCAATCCAAAATGCATCCCTGAGCAGGCCTGTGCCTCGCTGACAGCACTGACCATGGCCCCGAGTGYCACATCTGYATGAATTTGAAATCCCTCCAGAAAGGGGACCCCACTGTTGTCCTGGGCAGCCCCAGTGCTGCTGCACAGACAGGGGTGGGGCAGCTGCTCAGGCTGTCACCAAGGGCCACATCACCCCCATATGGCAGCATCACCCTCCCTCCTGTACCCTC
>NW_026623824.1:19859-38066 GCF_030028575.1 Malurus melanocephalus | reverse complement strand
TGGCACCGGCACGGACTGGCACCGGCACGGATTGGCACCGGCACCGATTGACACAGGCACGCAACGGCACCGGCACGGATTGGCACGGATTGGCACGGATTGGCACGGATTGGCACGGATTGGCACGGGCACGGCACAGGCACGGATTGGCACGGATTGGCACCGGCAGCTGACGGCAGTGGCACTGCACACCCCGACACCCCGCGGGGACGGTCCGCAGCACCGCAATCCTGAGCGGGCACAACGCGCCCACAGCATCACCCGCAGCCGGAGCAGAGGAGMGATCAGAGGGCGGCGGAGGATGAGGATGATGAGCATTGTTGGATGCACGAGTGCCGCTGGAACCATCAGGATAAGGAAACRTCTCGGCGCGGCAGTTTGTGGTGATTCTGCCGTTAGAATTCCTGCGGTGGTGCAGAAGTGACCCTGTTACACCTGCAGCATCACTGCCATTCTGCCAAAACTGTGCCACTTTTCACTCGGTACAGGCACAGAAATGTTCTAAGCCGTTATTCCCTGGAAATCCATCTGTTCTCCAGCACCTAGGAACACTCATCGCTGTGGTCGCTGGGGTTCAGGGGCACTGTGATGGTGAGGTCTGGCCAGGATCACAGGGACTGCTCCAGTATTTATCTCATGATGGTCAGGGCCACCCCCCTGTTTGTACARTGTTATCAGAGGCGATATTCCAGACTGGAAGCCAACAGCTAACACAGGACTCCTGGGAACATCAGACATGCACATCCAAACTGATAAAACATTCCAAAAGAAACCCTGCAAGTGTCAGGAGCTGCGGGTGCAGTCTAACCCAGCCCGGCTTCTCTCRCAGTGACGCATTGGTCATTCTGATTTGTTGTGATGTTCATTGGTACCTGGGGAATTCACTGCTAAACACACACAGGTCACCTCCATGCAGCTACTGGGGGAAACAGGCACTTGTGTGCACACATTTTACAGCTGCAATGACATCAGTAAGAGCCGTATTTGGGTCAGATTTAAAACTGAAAAGTCCAGGCAAACTCAGATGCCACAGTTGTGAGGAACTGCCACAAATACCTTCGGCAGAGCTGGATATTAAAAGCTGTGAGCTTGTTTGGTCAGAGTGAAGCCATAAAGCACAATGTTCAATCACTTTGGAATGCGAGGGCTGCAGCAATGCCTCTGCTCTGCCATGGCCCTACAGCAGCTGCTGCACACAAACCTTGGGCAAAAAACCTGAGGAAAAAGGGAGTTCTGATGCAGAGAAAACACAAACCAATATCCTAAAGAGCAGCAATGACTAAAAACTAATCATCATGACACTTCAGCATGTATGACTGAAGAACAAGGGACCTGTTGCTGAGAGGCAAAGGGCAGCTGGGCTAAATTAGCCAAGCAAGTTTGAGTCTGGATAGTGTCATTAGGAGAAAAGCAGAACTGTGCCATAAACTCTAATGAATGCATTAATGGATGGCTTGTGCCTCTCAAAAGGGGAAAAAACGGTTTAAATAAAGTTATTAACACAGCCCACCTGTGTTTGGCTCTTGGACTATGYTGCTTAAATAGGCCATTAACTCTTGGAGTAACTAATCTTGAAAGTGAATATGGCCTTTCTGAAGTAGACATTTAACTACATTCATATAATTCAATTAGATGGAGCATTCTCAGTCCAAAGCCAGTGCTCCTGCTTTCATCTCTAATAATGGTAAAGAGCAAGTTTCATTAATATGGTGCTAAAAAAAGGAATGGCAACCAAAAATAAATTCCTGGGACTGAACCCTAAAAYATAACATGTAATTTCAATGATATGGGTTAGTATAATTATAACACAATTTTAATGTTGCATTTAATTCTAAAATCACTATTGCAAGAGTGAGTTAAGTTTTAGGGCCCTGCCTTAAACTCACAAAGGAAAACAATTTATTTTTTAAAAAGAATTGTTATTGATCTAAAGTTTCTTTTTTGAGCACCAGAGCTCACATCAGTTGACAGACAATGCCTTCTGCTTGGATTTTAGGAGGAGGARCAGGGGAGGAAGGGGAGGGGATGAGACAGAAAAAACCAAATTGCGGCCTGTATAAGTTCATCCAGTTAATAAATAGTTAAAGCAAATTCATTAGGAAACCAGAATTTTATAGATTTAGTTAAAGGTTTCTTCCTATTTATGTCACTGAGAAATGATAAAATTCCTTTTATCACTCTACAACTTGTTAATGTTTTACCCCAGGACCACTTCATCTGTAATAAACATCTTAACAAAATATGCATCCCTAGGGAGGAACCGTTAATTTCCTTAAGGCCTCACACATGTAAYAGGGTTTTATTGCATGCAGGTGCTTTGTGAAATTGCATCCACTCGTAATAAACGTCCAGTAAAGAGCAGGTAGCACCCAAAAGGGGGAAGTGTTTGTGCACCTGTCCGAGGAGAGCTGAGCTCACCTTAATCCTGCTCCTTCCAGCACCAAACACCGATCCTGCCACCAGGGCATGGCTGCCCCAGCACACACAGGTAACGCTTCATTCTTCTGTCTTTAAACAGCTTAAACAAGAAATGCAAGGCAAATATATCTATATTCAAATAGATTTATTTTTGCTTTGGATAAACTGCAGCATAAATGGCAAGGAATTAAAAACATGCTAAAGGACGGGAACAGAGCACGACGTCTCCTTTTCCTCAACAGGGAGTTATCTGGGTAAGATGTTTCGTGGAATTAATAAATGTTATTAATATATCTTATTAATCTGTTTAGAATTATGTAAAAACAAAGTTTAACTTAATTCTTGCCAGTAATAATATACCKTAGATTTTTCAATGAGGATAGCTTGGAAAATGATTTCTTTAAAGCCATCCAAGCAGAGCTGTATCTCTGATTTCCCAAGGATGAGGATTGCAGAGGACAATTCTGCTCCTCACAGTAATTAATGTGAGTGGAAGCTCCACATGCAGCAGCAGCATTGTGTGTGCTGCAGCTTTTGCTGTTGGAGCAGTTCCTTGGGGAGTTCATGTTCACATCGCTGTTCATGGAAATACAACAGAGTCTGTGTTTTTGGGGAATTTCTGAGTTTAGCTTCAAAATCCAGAAATTGCACAAGTTCTTCAGGAAAATCTCTGTATTTCCTTCCTCTCCTGCATGCCCTCTTCTTTTTTATTTTTTCCTTTCTAAACACAGTTTTCCAGTAAATGGGTGTCAAGGCAGAATTGCAGCCAGGAGCCAAATCAATGGTTCTGGATACCTCACCAGGTCAGATTCGAAATCCCCAAGATGAGATGGGATCAGATTGGTCTGAAACCCCTCAGAGTCTTTTCTGCAGGCACCAGGAGCAGCTGCCACGGCAGCACCACATCCCCTCAATAATTCCCAGGCTGAAACTCTGCGTGAACGGTTTCAAAAGCTCCGCTGACACTTCAAAGTTCAAATTTAGTTAAAATTTTTACCAAAAGGCACAGGAGACCTCTTGGTCTTTAACAAGCCTATCACTTAAACACCAATAAGCTTTTTCATTTCAAATTTGGGCATTTAAAAAAATGTAACTTTCTGCAAAACCAAGAACTTAAATATTTTGCCCAGCCCAGACAGAAGGATATGCACTCAGTCCAAAGCATCTCCTGAAATTTTCATTAATGGCTGTTAGAATCTGAAATGTATTTTAGTGCATGTTTAATTGAAATTAAAACCCATCTTTTCAGCAACACCTTTCTGCTCTGGGTATGTAATGTAAAAAAAGCTGCAATGTTATTGATGCCAAGAATTAAAACAAACTAATACTGAAATGAATACTGATTTCTTGGGGGGACTAAGGAGGTGAGCACTATACTGATTACTGAGAAGAAAACTATTCTTATCAAAGTGTGTGAAAGAGAAAAATTTAGAATCCTCTGAGGATAAATAATAAATACTAGGGGGCAAAAAAATTAACAAAAAGCCGATTTAAAAGCCAAGTCTGAGATGGTGAATTCTAAAGAAAATCTCCCTGAGTTTAAACCACAGAGGGAAAAAACCCCACAATAAGTAACCTCACACCTGAGCTAAGATGGCAAAGAAATAAAAAGCCTTGCAAAAGTCAGGAAAGCATTTAAGGACATCAGTCAGCCGTGCACGGCCCCATTAGGTCAGCACAGCCCGAGGCCTGACCCCGCCGGAACAGCTCAGTCCGGGCTGATGGATGGAGGGATGGACACAGCACCCGGGAGAATTTGGGATCCCAATGCCCAGGGGAACGGCCGGGGGTTACCCAGAGTCATTTGGGATCCCAATGCCCAGGGGAATGGCCAGGGGGGTTACCCAGAGTTTTGGGGTCTCCTGCAGCAGGGGATGTGCTGCTTCTCATGGCTCTGCACCCGCAAGGACTGCTCCCTCTGCACCGGGCACGGGCACAGCTCCACCCTGCCCGGCAGGACTGTCCCTCTGTCCCCTCTGTCCTCTCTGTCCCCTCTGTCCCCTCTGTTCCCCTCTGTCCCCTCTGTCCAGGCCAAGGGAGGGAATGATAACGAGAGAGCCTTTGGGGGTTTCAGCTTCACCTCCTGGAGGTGTCCTTGGCATTGCATGGCACGGGCCACTGGAGCTGTCCCACAGGGACAGGAGGATGGATGGATGGATGGATGGATGGATGGATGGACAGGGATGGACGGACGGACGGACGGACGGACGGACGGATGGATGGATGGACGGATGGATGGACACCCAGAGTGGCTCTCCAGAGCCGTGGGTGACACAGGTGGGAAGCACCAAACCCCTGGAAAAACCAGAACCGTGGCTGAGGTGTGGTTCATGGGGACTGAAACAAGGAGCTGCCACCACGAGCCATTTCTGTGATTCCTGTTGGGAAGATCCCCATTCCTATGGGTCAGACCCACCTTCCTTTTCACCCCTAGGTTTTGTACAAAGCCACTGGCACCAAAACAAGTCGGAGCAGTCCAAGAGCAAAGCAATGCTGCACACCCTGGGTCTGGTGGGGRAAAAGGGCAGAGGCCAAAAAATCACACAGGACAGACCAGGGTGCTGCTGCAGCTCCAGCTGAGCTGAGCTGCCTTTAAAAGGCTCCCAAAGCAGCAATTTCTGGGTGCTGCTGGCTCCAAAGCAGGAATTTTGGTGCTGCTGGCTCCAAAGCAGGAATTTTGGTGCTGCTGGCTCCAAAGCAGGAATTTTGGTGCTGCTGGCTCCAAAGCAGGAATTTTGGTGCTGCTGGCTCCAAAGCAGGAATTTTGGTGCTGCTGGCTCCAAAGCAGGAATTTTGGTGCTGCTGGCTCCAAAGCAGAGCTCTGTGCAGGCAGCACATCCTTCCCTGTTAACACAGCTCTCATTATCTCTGTGAGCACCCAGCGCTGCCACTGCAAATATTCCCTCAGAGAAACTCGATGCAGYGTCTTGATTTTTCAAAGGAAAGAGCCAAACAGAAACCAAGACAAACACTCTGTGCTGAGGGAAATACAGACAGGAGTCAGAGAGGCAAATGTAATTAGGAAACATATGAGAAGATTCAAAAAAAGTTCAAAAGAATATGAGAAAGGAAATGTATAAAAAGTAAATAAAACACATTGTTTAAAAATGTTTCATATTAGACTTCCCCTATAAAGGTTCTACTTTTTATTTTATAGATTTCATGCTATTCTAATCAACTTTATTTTTGTAACTTCACAACTGAAACTGCAAAACTTACAGCCTGTTTTCACATTTCTGGGGTGTCCTGTCAGTCCTTTATACCTCTCTAGATGRGGGAAAAATAAAGCCAATGAAGTGAGCCAAGAAATTCTAATTTCAAAACTTTTATAGAAAATTCTGCTGAAGAAACTCAGGCACCACACCATGGAAAGACTATAAAGGTTTCGTGAAAACAGTTCCAACTCCCAGACAAATCAAAGCCTAAATAGTTTACTGTTGCTTACCAAGAGTTTGTAAACTTGTAAGGGATATTAATGAAGGTGTAAACTCTCACTGCACAAAACCAAATCTCTGCTGTAGGGGTATTAAAATCAAGCAAACACGACACCTCATCCATCCTAAACTGCAGCAGAACCKCTGAATTTGAGCAGCAATAATCTAAAAAACAATTTTGGATGCAAGGCTTTGCTGGCCACAGTCATCTGGAGGAAGGTCCCATCTCATCTTTACAATCAAAGAGTTAACTCTGATGTCCCAGCACACAAATAAGTAAATGTGGGATAATTAGGAAACAAATTCTGCAAACATCTTGAAAGGGGCTGGAGACCTTTGATCTTTATAGAAAAGAAAACATTACAATACAGTCCCGCTTTTGGGGTCTGCACACATTTTATACCAAGGCAGAGGATGGTATCTTTCTTAAAAATCAAGTAACACCTAATTCCATCATAGCCTAATTATCTTAACTGATTTCATATGTCTAAAGGTATTTCACCAAAAGATTAGAGTAGAAAGAGGGACTGACAAAATAATTAAATATGCAATTTGCCAAGCTTGGACAATATGGCTTTGAAATCACCTTTTCAGGAAGTTTTACAGCTTGTTCATTGACATATATATTGCAGCCTTCAGATTCTTATTTAAGCTCTTTTGATTACTTTAATGGATTAATACCCGAGTACCATCCATGTAAAGTCTAATACTCAAGCCTGTTTCTAATTTTGCACTACTTTCCTTTTGGTGTTATGCTATGAAAAAAATACTCTATCTTGATTTTTTTTTTAATAACAATTTTTTTTCTTCCCAAATAGTTCTGTAAACACAGAAATAAACCTGTATCTCGTGTCCTTGTTGGTTACATGAAGTGCTTTCATGTTTTCTAAAGTTTTGAAGGGGTAACTATTTGGGCACAGACASAACCCAGAGCCACCAAACACACAATGCACAGCACAGAAAGGGCCCCCACACTCGAGCAGAGCCCAACTCACCCCATTCACCCTCTGAGATTCTTGCTCTGCAGACACAACAACCATTCAGAACTCCCTGGAGAATGAATCTCCTCTCCAACATTTTGCCAACCTCTCCTGAGCTGCTCAGCCCCTGCAATGCTCATGGTCAGTGTTTTACAGCCACAGCCACCCCAAACTGAGCTCACCCAGCTTCTGCTCCCACAGCCTGTGGCACCCCTCCAGGTCAGTCCAAGCTTTGTGAAAACAAAASCAAATACAACCTGTAAATATTTAAATAGAAAAGAAATTCTAGAACTACACCAGACTGGGTAGTAGCAAGGAGAATGTCTCAGCCATTCCCCCGGAAACCAGCACACATTCTTTAATGAAGAACAGTTTYTTCTCAAGATTTAACAAAACAATCTAACCCAAACCAGCGTGGCCTTTGCCTCTGCCTGAAGAATTCCAGCCTAATTATAAACTTCCTCTGAAAGATCAAAAAATATAGCTGATACTCACAGTTTGGGAGAAGAGACAGGCAGCAGCAGCTCAGGGCACCATTATTTCATAACCTGCTGGTGGACCCACATCTGAGGGCAATCCTGAGAAAGGACTGTCCCTGTTAACTCTGTTATCATCACTGGGACCTGCTCATGGTGCCCCTGGCCAGTCTATCTGCTAAGCTGGGCTCAGCAAAACCCCAGGCACGATGGGTGCCAGTGCCTTTATCCTCCTCCCGCAGACCCCGTTCTAGACCATTGTCTGAACCGTGGGAGTTGTTTCCCACTAAGATTTTCAGGCTTATTATTTCTCTGTTCCACATTATCATTTGAGGACATTAGAAATGACCCAGGATAATGAGAGGGTGCTCGCTCCTCTGCTCCTGTAGGAATAATAGATATTTTCTTTCTACATTTTTAGCTGTTGCCAATTTCTCTAATATCATGATCACTGTTGTCCAGATTCTAAACATCCCTTCAGGTGGAAAACCCCAAGAAGACAGTATGGCATTAAGAGAAAACCCAACAAAGTCGGTGCCACTGCTTTTAGGAGAGCAGAATTGAGAGGGGCCCCAGGACAGGCAGAGGTGCAGGGAGATGCCCAATTCAGGATTTTCTGGCTCACTTGTACAACTTGTGTCTCTGCAGCCTTGGGAAACTGCTGACATTGAAGATTTGCAAAACTGCAAATAGAAATACATCGATAGGAAAATCAGTTTAACTTYCAAACAGCAAAACCTAATAATTCACAAATCATCAGAAGTCTCGGGGCAGAGCTGTGAGTAATGATGCACAAAATATTCACAAAAGAATTATAGAAGGTACATGGAAAAGGCTCCTTAAGGAGACTCTGGGTGCAAAATGCCAGCAAACCCCACCAAGGCAGAGCTGCTCTGTTCTTGTGGGATCATTTAAGATAATGTTCACGGGCAGTTAGGGCCTTCTAAGAATAAACTRATTAAAGAACATTTTGCAACCTATAAACTTGGTGCAGTTTAAAAGAAGTCTTTTAACCTTGGAGGTCTTATTTTCCTTATTAAGAAGTTGGGAAAGCCCTTGCCTTCCCCAGTTTGATCAGCTCATTAACGGACTGACAATATCTTGGGAGCTGCTGATGCTCAATGCTTTAATAATAACATCTGCTGACTTCCTCAGGGCCCGTTTCAGAAGAAATTAGGTRCAGGTTTGCATGCCAAAGCGAGCAGGGATGTGATGAATCTGCATCCAGCTGAGCAAAGCAGACAGGCTGCAGAGTCACTGCTGCCACTCCAGTGCCCCACAAATGCCAGCTGAAGGGGCAGATGTGCCAGCACCCCCTTTCCAGAGGGTACAAATAAAGGGTACAAACAAAGGGTACAAACAAAGGGTACAAACAAAGGGTACAAAGCCCTTTCCAAAGGGTACAAACAAAGGGTACAAAGCCCTTTCCAAAGGGTATAAACAAAGGGTACAAACAAAAGGTACAAAGCCCTTTCCAAAGGTACAAACAAAGGGTACAAAGCCCTTTCCAAAGGTACAAACCCAGACTGCCCCCACCCCAAACCCTCGCCCGGCACCGGGGCAGCCGTGCCACCAAAGGGGCTGCTAACTGCTGTGGGATTTTTTTAATCTAGTTTCCTATGAAAACAAGGTTCCTGTGATCCCTGTGTGCTTGTCTGTCTGCCTGTCCTGCTCAATAACTTTGAACTCTTTTCTTTACTGATTTRAACCAGATTTTACAGAGAGGTAGAAGTCTCAAGGATAATTAAGTTCCTAAAAGGCTCATATAAGTAGGAATTTGGACAGAAAAAAAGAATTTAGAGTTAGAACAGGGAAAAAGCTTGCATTAAGGGCTTTGAGTCCTTTGACTGGGCTTCTKCCACCCATGACAGGTCATTGCTGGGGACTGTGGGAACACGGTTACGTGCCAGTGGGAAAAGCAGAAAGTCTTTGTGYAATTCAAAGAGCAGTCAGTGGCAGGAAGCCACCTCTGTGGCCTCCAGAGCTCCTGAAACTGCTCCTCATGTCCCCAGGTTTGTACTCCTCGAGTTTTGCCAGCCCTTGGCCCAATCCATGGACAGGTTTTTCCCTGAGCAGTAGGCAATTGTTTGTCACTACAGAATGGTGACCACCTCCACCATCTCTGGCACAGGGCTGTCCTGGGCACTCCACCTCTCCCCCTCTCCTCCCTCTGCTCACCCCATGCCCTCTGCTTTGATTTCCACCCCAACTATCCTCTGTCACGCTCCTATGGGACACCCACCAGGGAACAGCCACCATGGGCTGTTGTTTGCCCATGTCTGACATTTGTTTTCCCTCCCCAGGACAGTGCCTGCCCTGCTCTGCAGCAACTGCACTTCTGGGCTTGGGGTGAAGACATCTGCTCTGTGATTTCAGGCTTCTTCACTCAGAGGAACCTCCAAGGATCTCCTTTGATCCTGTTGGACAATGGACATTAAATTTGGGCCTTAAATCTGTAACTGGAGCCAACCTTTTCAAGCGACAATCAGTGGAGCAGATCGCATTTACAGCCCCTTCCCATTCCAGCCCCCGAGAGACGCTGTGGGTGCTTGGGCTGCAGGGCTGGAGCTGCAGGATTTCCTTCTCCTCTGCAGATACAGCTCAGGAAGGTGCAGCAGAGCACGGCTCCATCGCCCGAGTCAGTGGGAGCACTGTGACATAAACCCTGGCACAGCAGCTGGATGAATATTCAGTTTAATTTAGAATCCAACACTCCCAAGTCCAACTACAAAGTGGTCTCACTTGGGGCATTCTTGCAGCTTGTGCTTTAATCGAGTAAAATTCTACAGCTCAAATTTCACTCTCAGTAGAAGTATGTCACAAGATTTCCAGCATTTCTGGTGGAAAAACCCCAGCCTAGAGCCCGTTTCCTCTGAGAATTGCACGATGGCTCATTCGGGCTTTTTCTCCTCGACATGCTGCCCATTTTATTAACTTCTGCTTTGCTTTAAAAAGAGCCATCTACCGTTTTGCTTCCCTAAAGAAGCTCACGTTATAATTCAAGTGTCAGGACAGATTAAGTTAAATGTGCTGTGTGATTCCCAAAGGAAAACAAACTTCCAAACATCCTCTGTTTGCCTTGTTCCATGTCATGGATTGCATTAGAGCCGAACATGTAATTCTGTCGCCTAATGTGTTAAAGTTGGCAGGAATTTTACTCTCTGTGCAAGGTGAGAAATTACTGAGCTAACAAAACATTTTGTTTCCCCCTCCTTGCGTTCCTTCTTTATGAGATTCYGAATGTGACATTTTCACAAAAAATCCCTACACTTATTTGTGAAAAATGTTTATTAAAACCAAAACACATCAAATGGAAAGAAATCACAGATGGTTTTATTCACAAGCAGCAGAATTAATGGCCTTCCCTACTCTTTATAAATATTGGAAGCAGATGAGTTCATTACTATTTCACTCTAATAAAGAAAACCTGCTTGATTTTGACAAGACATCTACTTATCTAGTGTTTCTACTGAATAATAAATCTATTTTCTTTGAAAAAGAAAAGTTATCAATAAACAAAAACCTGCCTGGAAAATCAGCCGATCAAAAAACCCCCAAACATCTTCATTTCTGATAGTGCTGAAATGGAAGTTGAGGGATTTTGAAAATGTCACTAATTTTCAAAATAGAAAGTTTTGAAATGTTTACTTTGTGGTTGTCTTAAATTTTTACATCTTTCAACAAAGCAAGCAGAAAAGTGAAAACATCTGAAAAGGCTTTTGAAAAGAAAAGAGTCAGCATAAGCTGGATGAAGCTGTGGGCTCCTTTATCTTCCAGAAATCCGCACACATGGAGTGGAGTTTATGAGGGCTTTTTTAACCCGGCATTCAAACACTTCCCAGTTCACAATCCTGGCTGCCTCCAGTTTGCCAGAGCTTCAAAGTGCTGCTGGCAGCTTTTCCTGCACTGGGATAAAACATCTTACCCAGGGGAAGCAAAAGCTGAGTCATTTTTAACCCCAAACAACATTCACTGATGTGGTCATCTTGTTAGTCATGGAAATCCCGTGTTAGCTCTGTTTGTGCTTCTTTCAACACTTATTAACCAGGGAGCGAGGAGGTTTTATTTTAAACTGCAGAAGATGTTTATCCTCTCTAGGGCCATGACAATCAGTTACATGGCTTATCCATCATTCCAGAGAAAGGAAAGGATTTTGAGAAACTCCCCAGGCAAGTTAATTTTTAAAGCTGTAGGAGGCAGAGGAGAAAAGAAAAGAAAACACCACCAAAGCCCCAGGCACACAAAGCCCAAAGCAGCTCTCTGAGGACACAGGGATCCGTGTGTCTGCTGCTCCCTCAGGCACTGGGGGGATTTACTTAGGGCAGGCAGAGCCAGAGACACCTCACAGAGACAAACAGCTGCTCCCAAACCTAAAAACACTAATAGAATGGAAGAAATTAGACATTTTCCTTAGAAACCAAATTCCACGAATGATGGACATGGGCCATGTCCAGTCCCCCCAGCGCTGGGGTGAGGTTCCCCCAGCCCCATTGCAGGCCCTGCTGAGCCTGCAGCCCCACAGAGCCCAGGGCTGTGCCCACATCCAGGGGCAGTGCCAGGTGGGCAGGGGTGGCAGAGGAGCTCACAGACCCTGCCAGCACAGCTCTGTGCCCGCTGCTGCCGGGGAGCCGTGGCTGGCATGGATGGGCCACTCTGCTTTTTGTCCTCCCCACACCGCCTCCTCCCCGGGCAGGACATTCCATCAGGTGCCGGTGACAGCTCCCACGGCAGCTCCGAGATGCTGCTTCTTATTGTGGAACAAGTGGTATTGCTTTCAAAAGGTTATAAAAACATGTGCCTGAAGAGAATGCCGGGAACTTGGGTATTAATCTCCCTTAATTCAAAGAGCACTCAAAATAAGCRAGACAGAAATACTGGCTGGGGTGAGAAGATGCCAGAGGTCAGATTTTGCACCACTAGCTTGGGTCAAGTTCAGATGGATAATTTAGCAGAAAGAATAACAATTTTCAGTGCCGTGGTGTGGTGCTGGCCTCTCCCTGGCCTGGCAGCCCATTCCCCTCGGGGTTTGCTGCCGGTGCCATGCAGGGCCCTGCCTGCCCAACGCTGCTGAGTGGTCACTGCAGCACAAAGCTGAGCCAAGGCAGTGTGCACTCACTCAGCTCTGCTTTGGCCAGCCTTTGCCCAATCCTGCCCCATAAAACACCTCATTTGAGYTTGTTTTGACGTTGCAGCATACCTGTGGAGCAAGACATTTGGACACATTTTCCCAGGCTTTTTATATCCARTTTCCAAGAAAAAACCTCCACAAACAATAGCATGTTCCCTACAGTGGATCATGCTGCCACCTCTGCAGTTCACCCTTCCAATTCAGGTATTTGTTCCAGTCAGAAAATTAAAACACAAAAGCACACAGAATTATCTGATTAAAACAAGTTTCATTTAACAAATTATATTAAGAATACAGACTGAGTTATCACACAATGAAACTTCCCTTTGTAAAATACAGGAGGGTCATCTAAAATAAATATAAAACATAGTAACATTCATAAGATTAATGCACAGTAAAATCACCTTCAGTAACCCAACCATCTTAGAAAACCACTTTGCAACTGCATAAAAGGCTTCTCTCTGCCATTTGTACGATGGTATTTAAATCTGTTGCTGTTGGGAACCAATTTCACACCAACCAACCAGCCAGAAGATGCCAAGTGTTTGGTTTCTGTGTGGTGGATGAGCCCAGCAGCACTGACTGAGCTCGTTTGGGAGCAGAGGAGCAGTCTCTCTCTCCTCTCTCCTCTCTCCATCCCACAGCCCGGGCRGTAAGGCTCAGGATGGCTGACAGCAGCACTGACTGAGCTCGCTGGTGACAGAGGAGCAGTCTCTCTCTCCTCTCTCCTCTCTCCATCCCACAGCCCAGGCAGTAAGGCTCAGGATGGCTGACAGCAGCACTGACTGAGCTCGTTTGGGAGCAGAGGAGCAGTCTCTCTCTCCTCTCTCCTCTCTCCAGTCCCACGGCCCGGGTGATAAGGCTCAGGATGGCTGACAGCAGCACTCCTCTGCCCCGCTGTGGGGCATTGCTGCTGGAGGGATTGCCGGCTGTTGGTCAAGGCTCCAAGGCTGAGGTAATTGTTTGGGTGTAGCACAACGTGCCTGTCCTTGGGCAGGAGCAGGAACAGCTCTCCAGGCTCCTGGGGCTGCCATGGGACAGTGACTGTGGGCACATTTGGGGACACAGACCCAAAGTCACCTGGGGAGAGGCGGGAGGTGAGGGCCAACATGGAACTGGCCASATCCATCCTGTTTTCCCTCCTCCCAGGAGATTTCAGCACCCACACAAGAGCAGGTGCCAAGGCCTGTAGATGATGCCCTTGCCMCTGGCACCTACCTGGCATGTGTAGTGCCCACAACTGGAATGCTCCAGGCTCCAGCAGCATGTCCAGCATGGGTTCAGTCTGGAGAGCTCAGGACACTGAGGGGGCAGTGGTGGGTGTGAAACCAAACAAGCCCAATGCTACAGATTATCAACAACCTCTCACTGCACAGGAGGCTCCGGGGATCCTCTAACAAACACCGTGGGGACACGCAGGGACAGTCACAGGAAAAGTCTGACACACTTTACTCCTATGGAACTACAAATACAAGGTGCTCCCATAAGGGAAGACACCTGCTACAACTATTCACACTTGAATTTTATCACAAAGTTCACACTCTACATCACTTTCTGGACTAACTTCTTGCCATTCCATGATTAACACAGCAGAGAGCACAGCCTGGCCTGGGTGGCCACGAATCACCTCAGCACATGASCAGCTTCTTGCTGTGAGGAATCCAGGAGGCAGCGTGTCACTATGAATTCACATCAGAAGGTGTATTTTACAGTAAGCAACCCCCTCACTGCTACTTTCCTGTCTCTGTTGCAGATATATAGTAATTTGGCAAAYTAACCTCTCCATCAGTCACAAGATTAAACTATCTAGAGACCAGTTTTGTTCTACAAATTTAGGCAAGGTAGCCAAGAACATCTGGTAAAGCTCTGCAAGTTCACTTCTGTTGCTTTCCACTGACTCAACCCCTCCACTTATGCTCCAGAGGACTTCTCCGCAGCCAGACAAACCTGCATCAGACTCCCTGAACATTCATTGCCTGGGCAATAAATTCTTCCACAGTTACCTTTCAGACAGGGAGGAAGATGCAGAGGGATGCTGGTACTGGCCATGGCACATGCCAGCACTGTAAGGATGCAAGGACCAGCCCTGCAATGAGCTGCCGTGAGTACAAAAGTTATGGAGCAGCCAATAAAACYTTCCCGTGGAAATGCTGACCTGACACCCCACATCTCAGGAATTCACCTGTGCAATAACAAAAGCTTCCTTCTGATCAGTGGACTGAGAAGTTGACACACTCAACCACCCTGCACTGTGGTGTCTTGCTGTGCTTCCAAGCACTGGCTCCAAGCCCTCTCTCTTTTGGAATTCCCAGTTTTCCAGCCTGCAGTTACCAGGGCTGAGAGTTCAGCTGGCTCTCAGCAGCTGCAGCTTTTTGTTCAAAAMACCTTGATTGGGTTTGCCCCACAGGAATCACATCTGCCCTGACTGTGCTTTTGGAACAGACTGTTCCTGCAGTGCAGTGGTGCAGGACTGCACTACAGAGAGCAAACTCATTTCTCAAGGCTCTCTGCAGGTGAGCCCCAAAGCAGCTTTGCTGGCCCAGTGTTAGAGAGGGAGAAGTAACTCTACAAATGCGTCCGAAGCTGTAGATGCCTGTCCCAGCCACGTGTCCTGCCAGTGTTTCAAGTATCCAGTGTTTCCTGTAGGTCACTGCAGTGCAAGCTGAGCTCCTCATCTCCAAGAAGGCTGAGCAAATCTCGTAGCTGGTATGAATATGAAAGCACAGATCTTCTCTTACACAAGGAACCCAAAGCTCTGCACTCATTGTCCCAGACACAGCCAGGGAGTGTGGCACTGAGTGTGGCACTGAGTGTGGCTCTCAGACCCCGCTCGTTGCTGAGCCCCCTGCCCGCTGTGCAGTCAATGCTGCCCTCAGGAAGGAAGGGGAAGCTCCAGCAGGGGCTCCTGGCAGTTGTCTCTCCATCTCTCAGAGGCAAGCACTGCCCCTGGAGCTCTGCAGATTGTGCTGGCTGCCCTGTGATAGTCGGCAGCTTCGTTTCTCCACCATGAACAGGGAAGGTCAGCTCTTATCCCAAAGCCACGAATGCACTGCTGCCGATGGCTCCTGCCTACCTGCCGTGACCACTGAGCCACAGGAGAAGCTATAAATGGATGTCACAGAAAACTACAGAACAAATTACAAGCAGAAAAATAGAAAGACAAAAGATGGATGAGATGGGCACAGCACTACGGCATAGAGTGGATTTGAACTTGAAGTGAACCTGAGCCAAATGACCAAGCTGCCATGGTATGTTCATTTGTCGATGTCGGCATCATCAATCTGGCCTTTGTGAAGCCTGGCAGTGAGGTCTGGCTTTTCTTTACTGCAGGATAAATAACAACTAAAAATGGTGGTGCAACCTGCGAGTAAACGAGCACTTCCAGGGGGTCTCCCAAGGCTCCAGCGCTGGTGCACTTGCCCAAAAACAACACACATGCGACCAAATTGGCCTCTGCTCTCCAACCATATGGCCACTCTACAGAGGCAGCTCCAGAAAATTATTTACCTGATTGGAAGAAGCTGAAGCAAAGATCTGGACTCAATTTGTCCCAATGGTATTTTGTGCTCTTTATCCCAGCAGTACAGTGTGGTGCCTTAAAACCAGAAATTAATCTTTGGGCAGGAATTATTTTACTTATGTACAAATAAAAAGTATTAGCCAACAGTACAAAACCTGCTGTTAGTCACCATTCTGTGCAAGTAGCAAATGCCAGATCAATCCAAGGCAGTGCAAAGTGGGTCAGGGCACATGTACGACCCAGGCTGAGAGTGACAACACCATTACTGTTACCATGGCAATTGCATTTCAATGGGGTCAGGGAATCAGTATATTACAATATAAAAAGTTGTACRTTTAAACACTCAAGAATTGCCATTTTGCTGCCATGATGTATCTTTGTTSTACAGCAGAGACTTGAAAGAGCAGCACAGGATCAGATGGGCACTTGTAAATAACTTATTACAGTAACAGACTTCTCCAASACATGCGTTTGGCTCGGGAGCAAGCCCAGTCAGCGATCACAGGGAGGCAGAGGTCAGGGTTTAATGCATCCCACTCTCACCCTGTGCCACGTCAGTGTTCAGTGCTTCCCAATGAGTGCCCAGGAAACAGGCACATCTCTTTTGTTTTAGCAGCTAGCAGGGAACATGCTCGAGAGCTGTCTCAGTGATGGCAGGTGATGGCATCCCAGCTGTCAGCAGGTACCCACCTCCACAGGCAGCGTGGCCRGGGTCAGAGGGTGCTGCCAGGGTGCCACTGCCAGCATCCATCCAGAAARAAAAACAGGATACTTGTCTCTAGATCCATATGGGCAGATGGACATCTTGTGCAAAGCAGAGGTGCTTCATCTCAGRACCTGCAGTGCACCTTGGGTGCTCTGCCTGCCCTGCCAGTGTCCAGTGAGCCAGGGGCCCTACAGCAAACCCACTGACCACAGTGGACCTGGGACTGATCCCAATCACAGCAGAACTTCTGTGCCCAGACCTTGGCAGAGGGATTGGCACTCACTGCAGCTCAGTTCTGTGCTGGACTGAGTGCCGCAGAAGCTTCCTGCTGTGAGGTGCTGAGAACCACCCAGCTCCATGGCAGCTCACGTGGCAGTGCCAGCCATGCCTTTCACTGTTCCTGYCAGGGCTGAGATTTCTGGATGCTCCGCAGGCTCCCGCATGGGTTCACAGCGGTTCGCTACAGCTCTGGGTCCTGTGACTGTGCTGCAGCACAAAGAGGGGACGACAAGGGGCTTCATCAGGCTCCCAGTGCTGTACTCACATGGAGAGGGGTCTGCAGCAGCGGGAGCGGGGCGGGGGTAGGGGCAGCTGCCGAAGGTGCCAACACGTGGAGCGGCGTGTGCAGGGGGTGGTGCAGTGCAGGGTGGTGGCGGTGGCCCGACATGGGGTCTGTGTGCTGGGATGGCTCCAGCGCTGTCCCGTGTCCTGGTTCCTGCTCAGTAGTACGCACGCACACACTGCTCCGGCGCTGGCAGCCCCTCAGGACGGCGGCACCGGGGGGCACCGGGTGGGGCTGGGCGGCAGGCGGGCGGCCGCGCTCTGCTCYGTCCGGAAGCTGTAGTCGTACTGTGGGACAAAGCAGAGAGAGGAACCGTGGGGCACTGACCACAGCCTGTGCCTGGCTGCCATGGGACAGCATAAGAAACAGAACAATGAGAGAAAAAACGGGACGGACAGCAGCTGGCCCATGCCAGGTGAACCTGCTGGCACCACCTGGCCCCACATCAGYGATCTCCCCAGAGAGGGTTCACCCCCTTCCCCAAAACCCAACACTAACACAAACATGACCGMACTCATCCTGCCCAGTCAGAAAGATTTCCCCTGGCAGGTCTACACAAACTGCCACCATCAGAATTAACATTTCTGGTTGGCATGATGGGTGAAAATCCCTCTATACAGATCCCTGTGCCCCCCGGTGTCACTGCACAAGGGACATCCCCGCAGGCTGGTGGCACTGTCGCAGTGCCATCTCGTGGCACTCTGCGAGCCGCACCGCGGGGCTGTGGCCACCCGGCCCCGGGCAGGGCACTGCGGACAGGCTGGAACAGAGCCGGGTGTTGGGCTAACGGGCTGGGAGCTGCCCACAACCCTGGCACAGCCACTGCAACGGCCCCGCACATGGACTCTGCTCCCAGGGTCCCATTTCTGCCCTCCGAATGTCACCAACACATCCCCGTGTGCTCCTCACAGCCGGACCGGGGCACGGACACGCTGCCAGCGAGGCGGCCAAGGAACCGCCGGTCATGCTGGTGCCGAGCCCGG
>NW_026623824.1:0-18689 GCF_030028575.1 Malurus melanocephalus | reverse complement strand
GTACCGGGACTGTACCGGGGCCTTTTCTCCTTTCCCCCGCGGCCGCATCTCCCTGTCGCGATGCCGCAGCCGCCGGCACGCAATAGGCCTCATTTTTCAACACCCAAACGCATAAAGATGTCAGCTCAAACTGTTTACTAATTAACACTTAAAAAGACACAAATTAGATATGCGTGGCTAAGAGCAATTATAATCAAGACGAATCTCTCCAGTCATTGGGGAACTGAGGAAACTCCTAATTGCTGGAACCAATGTTTTAAAATCTGAAATCATGCCAGTTAGCAAATATGTTCATTTAAAGAACATTTCATGTGACTGCACTCAGGAGAATTGACTACAAACGTGCAAACAAGGAAAAATATTTCTGTGTAAAATTAAAATTTTAAGCTCCTCTAGATTTACAACTTCTTCATTAAATATATTTGTGAAGAGCAGCCCATGAAAACTCGTAGCAGTTCAGTGGTTAAATGAACTGCCTTCCTTATCAGTTTAAAAGGAATGATGAATACTGGATGTTCCCTTTACTAATTAGACTCTCTCTAGACTTTTCACACCACGCCAAGCTGGAAGGAAGACAAGGGCCAGAGCACAGGCTGTGARCAGTGACCGCAGTGTCCAGTGCCCCTCAGTGAAGCACAGGCTGTGAACAGTGACCRCAGTGTCCAGGTGACACTGCCCAGCCAGGACAGGCAGCACAGCAAGGACAAACCTGCAGCAGCACTGCCAGCACTGCACTTCTCTCCATCCTAATCCACTAAACCAGCCATGAATTGACRGCACGTGCTCCTGACATCTGCACTTCACCACCTCCTCATACCAGCACCAGCTCTGTGCACTCCCCCAGGCACAGCTGTGCCATCCTGGGGACAACCAGAGCAGGATTTGCACCCATTTCCATCATTTTACTGACAGGGTAGAGAGTCCTGAAATTCAGCTGCCTGCAGCTTGGAGGATGGGTGCATACATCTGCAAATGTACTGACAGAGAACAGTAATTCTTGGAATTCTTTGGGAATATTTTTTGCAAGGCATCTCGCTCCAGGGAGAATGTTCTGGCTGCTTTGGATATCCAGAAGATTTGCTGTAATGGTGCTATTGCTTGCAAGGGAAATAAAGGCATGCCGAAATTCACAATATTTATATGTGTAACTCTCTATGTGCAGACAAGATGCTTCATCAAGGAATATGGGCTGCATAATCATACTTTTCATTACGCTGGCACGCACACAGCCTGCTGCAGAGCAGGAGCTGTGGGAGAGCCGCCAGGTATCGACCTCTCCTCCCGGGCCCACAAATGATTCCAGTGCTGGTGTCCCCAACACTCCAACACTGATCTTAAAAAGAAGTGAACAGAGCCCTCATGACTTGCTGGCTACTCACCTCCTTTTCGATTTCTGCCAGGGTTTTGATTGTGATACCCAAGAGATCAACTGGCTGCATCTGGCAAGAAAGAAACAAAAATGTCAAGTTCAGGGTTTAGTGGCGAGGGAGTGAGTTTGTTATTTTGTTCTGTTTAAAGTCAGCAAACACTCTATCACTAGATTTAGAGGTMCCATCTGTAAACACAGGCATGATCCTGTTCCTCATTCACTAGGAGAGCAAAGCAGCATTCGCTGGGTGGGGAGAACAGCATGAAAGCTGCCACTCACCTCTGTGTCACTCTGCTCATGTGGCTCTGTCACCACCTCCCCAGTGCAGGACACAGTCTGTAACACGGGATGGAATCCCATGGCCACAGCACAGAGGTGTGAGCAGCACCCGCTGCAGGAACCTGACCGAACTGACCATATGGTGGCAATGGTGTCTAAAGGATCCGCAGGGAGGATTAGCACGACCTAATCTCTCTGCATTTGTCCTCGCAGCAGGGACTCCAGCTTCCAGGGAATAACGGCCTATACACAGTCCTCCCAGAAAGCAAGGGCTGTGAAAAACCCCTATCAGCAGGAAGAAGAAAGCACAAARCTGGAGCACTACTGAAAATTCAGACACAGCTGATGGCTCAGTGTTTGCCTTAACAGCTTCYTGTAAATTGATTTTTAAAGAGATGCTGCTTTAGGATTGAATGGACTTGGGAACTGGTAGTGGGATGGTGAATCTTTGAGCTCTGGATCATCAACTTTAAGAAGCACGACCCAGTGACGCTCAGAGATCATTCTGAACCAGTACCAGTTTCTGGTTCAGCAAAGCAGAGGTGCCCTGCCCGTGCTGTTGGCAGATGCTCCACTGGTGTGGCCCTGCAGTGCCCGGGGCAGAGCAGACACACTCAGTGCCTCTCCAGCTCACCCTTAGCCAGGCAGGACCCTCACTGCAGCTGATGGCACTAACATCCCCACAGCAGGTTAAACCAGGACAACTTCACATCTGCAACTTTCTTTAAAATCTATGCTAAGAAATAAGAATTGCTTTCAGCACCAGAGAGTCCCACTGCCATTCCTATTTTTGATGGTAATAAACCTTGAAATCGCAGGACAATTCAGTTTYAGAAGCAATGTGGCAAAAGCCTTTCCTGCCAGACGGGCAGCTATGGTGACATGCAACCTTGGCCCATCTCAAGCACTTGGTGTGTATTTGGCCCCACAACAGAAAAGCACCCAGAAGCATCTAATTTGTCTCGATGTTTCGTGATCTCTCTCTGTAGAACAATTAATTTCAGGCACTGGGAGAACAACAAAGGTAACTCACCCCTTCAGGAGCACAGGCAAACTTCTCCGAAATCATAAAAGGCACTCCATCCATTGCTGAAAGGGAGAAGACATCACATGTGACRTTTCCAGCTGACTTCTGACATGCAGCTTCACACATTCCCAGTGACAGATCAAGTATTCACAGCASTGACACATGACTGATTGCTCCTAACCATTACTGCCAGCCTTTGCTTCCCTTTAAACTGCCAGAGGTTTGTTTCCATTTAAGATACAGCTGGGTCAGTCCCTACCAAACAAGAAAACCAATGTATTCTCCCTGCTCTATCCATATACAATTTCATGGCCTCAATTTTGCATTTTCCAATTCTGTGCAGCTGGCAAAGCRGGACAGTATTTAAAACTGGACGGAGAACACGATTCTATTAACCATCTCCTCACCAGACCAGTTCAAGCACACTGGTGGTGTCTGAGCAAGAAAGTAAGGAACAGCTGGGTCATTTAAGAATACTCAGCATTGTACATTTGCTTCATTTATTTTTGCTTTAAAAACCCCCTCCACTGAAGTAATTTTGTTATSAAAGGTGCTGTGTGGCARCCACAGTGCAAACAAAAGGAAACARATGAAARGCAGCATCACCAAATCCAGGAAGTTTAAAAGCTGAAAGACCATCTGCATTTGTTATCCGRCAGAAGCCCACTTTGATCAGCCACACGCCAGCTTTGGGAAGGTAATCTAAAGGCAGAGCTGGGCAGAGCTGCTCGTCCCCGAGCTGCAATCCCCACTGTCCCTCAGCCCTGCGCTCCAGCCCACCCCGAGCTCCAACCACACAGCCAAGCAGCAGATAAAAGCAGGGTGAGCCAAAGGCTCCKCAGTGCAATTAGCACTCTCCTAAACAAACGAGCTTCAACAGAGCTGTAATTAAGCAGGCCTGTAATTAAGTATATGCCCTTTATCATAACGATCATGCTTAAAAATGGCATGATGCATGGAAGTGTGTTATTAATGCTGCACTCCCCAAGCGCAGGAGCGTGTGCGAAGCTGGCGTGTCAGGCCCGTCACCAGCCTGCTGCTAAAATGCATTAAAGGCAGAAAGCAGAAAACAAGGTGCTCATTCAGCGTCTCCTTTCACAGCCAGGCACCAGTGTCACGAGGCTTTAAATACCACCAGTTTGGGAAATTGTACAGAAACGAAGCCCTGGGCAGCCACTGCCACCCCCTGCCCCAGCACCAGGAGGGGAGCAGCCCTCACCTCTTCACCCCATGGCTCATGGGGGGCTCCAGGAGCCCTCTGGCCACCAAAGGGGCTGCAGGCAGGCAGTGGAGTCCCCCAGGACAATCTGTGGGGAGCAGCCCTCACCTCTTCACCCCATGGCTATGGGGGGCTCCAGGAGCCCTCTGGCCACCAAAGGGGCTGCAGGCAGGCAGTGGAGTCCCCCAGGACAATGTGTGGGGAGCAGCCCTCACCTCTTCACCCCATGGCTCGTGGGGGCTCTGGGAGCCCTTTGGCCACCAAAGGGGCTGCAGGCAGGCAGTGGGGTCCCTGGGACAATGTGTGGGGAGCAGCACTCCTCCCTTGCTCCCAGGCTGAGCAGATGCCCCAGCACTGGAGTGTCCAGCACCAGCAGGGTCTCTCAATGCCACCATATCCAAAACACCTGCAAAAAGTCAAGGAGGTCCCTGAGCTCTTCTCCCTCAAAACAGAACAAAACGGGATTCCAGAAGAAAAACTGTTTGCTGCCTCCCAGGATCTGCTCCTTCCTGAGGGTCACAGCAGATTAACTCAGGCACTGCAATTAAATAAAAGAAAGGCTGAAAGGAGCCAGTGGCCAAAACCAGCCTGCTAAACCCCAGCCCCAAAGGACAGTGTTCCCATGAATCTCTGACAGCAGCCAGGAACTGGATGGATGCCTCGGTGAGGGGCAGTGGATGTGCAGGACCACTGAATCACTGAATCACAGCCAACTTCTACATGGTAGCTCCTTCTTCACTGCAATTTATTAAAAACGTGMTCTCAGGCTCTAACRGGGAGAACACCAAAGCATGCTCTAYAAATCCAACTTGCTAGCTTGCTCAGAAATCCTCTCTTTAATCTGTGAAAGTATTGTCACCCTCTTCTAAGCACTCAAGAGATGCTGCCTTCTGTGCTGCAGACTCCAACTAAATCTTAGTTGTCAAATTAGTAATTCATCTTTCTTGAATAACTATATTTTTAGCCAAGCTACCAGATTTAAATAATCAGAGCTGCCAATGCTACCCTAATTTAAACATGCTGACGAACTTTCACAGGCAGCATCAGCTAACATAATGAGTTTCTGGATGACAAAGAACTTCAGACGGTAGTTCTCTACACTACCCAGCGTAATAAGCACTTGTTCTTTTCTACAATGTGCACATAAAAGAGAAATCTAAGTAATAGTTGCTGTAATTATCTTGAAAAATATGTGGTGATTAATGGTGATTATGAAAATCTGTATAATTGTTCACTAAAGCTCCAAACATCAAATGCTCTCTTGAAGCAACCATCAGTGAAGAACYAGGGAGCACAAAAGCTTCCAAGCTSCTGCTGCTGGAGTGTGTGAGAATGGGATCACCCGTGCTCAGCTCAGCCTTCACCCTCCCGTGACCTCTGCCAGAGGTTCCAGCATGTCCACCGAGTCATGCACGTGGCAYTGTGCTTCAAAGCACCAAGTTCAACCTGTTATTTATGCAAATAATTAATTACTCTTGTATCCAACTCACAGTTTGTCATGACACATTAATGACTTGATAGACTTCTATGAACTAGTGAGCACAGGACAGCAGAGCGCTTTTATCGTCATTTAATTTAAAAACGATCCTGTGTGAAATTATCTAGTCGTGAGTGATGGAAGCATAAAGAACAGACTCAGCAAAGCTTCTTTTGGATCATTGCTTTATTAATGGTAACGTCAGGGAAATGAAAAATGCTAACATTGTCATATTTAGCTCCTGGGTACAGATGAATCGCTGCCTCAGAGCCTGGCAGGCTCCGTTTGCACACTGCAGTGAGTGCTAATTCCTCACACCACCATTGTGGGGATACACAGCCACGGAAGAGTTTMTATTCCTCAGCTCCCAAGGAAATAACAGCTGTTTCTGCATTAAATTCTCTTATAAGCTTTTACAGCTTTGGATTTCTATGCTGCTGTTTTTGCATAGCCTTTTACACCTGAATTTTCAGATTCTGATATTAAAAATATTTAAATAAGWATATCCCTTGCAAAACATTTTCCTGCATTACTTTAAAAATTAAGAACCAACAAAAAACCCAACATTGAATGGAAGGCAGCACAGGACACCTGTACACACCAGCTATGCTGAGCCCTCAGTACAGGGAAAGCCATTCAGAAGTATGAAAAAAATTGTTTTAAAATAGTTTGCAATGCATCCACAAAAGGCAGTGAGCTTTTCAAACCAAACCACCCTCCACAATGGACAGCTAAGCCTCCTCCTCCTGTATTGCTGCACGCAGACATTTAAACAGCAGCCTGAACAGTAAAAGTGAGTGTGCTCTGTGCTACTGTGCACCAAGACCCAGATGGAACCACACCAAATCACWGATGATGGCAAAATAAAAGCAACCTTTCCTGCCAGCTCCTGCCAAGCCAGCTGCAATGGGAACCTGCAGCTGCCCCAGCTGTGCTCCCCAGCTGCAGACACCATCCCTACGTGCACACAGCTTCTTCATGTCATACAAGAGAGTGCAGGGCTGCAGGCAGGGATGCACGGCTCAGCTCTGCTGGCCCAAGGCAAAGCCCAAGCTCATGAGAGCCCCAGAACATCTGGGGGAGCTGCACTGTGGGTCCTGCAACTCCCAGGCAGCAGGAGCTCCCAGCAGGGCAGTGATGGGGCAGCAGGAGCTCCCAGCAGGGCATGGCCAGCTCTGTGCCCAGTGCCTGGGCAGTCGTGGGGCAGCAGGGGCATGTGCCCAGTGCCCGGGCCTGGCCAGGCAGCAGGGGGATGGCAGCAGCACCAAATCACCAATGCCTGGTGCAGTGAGTGGGACACCAGGGGCCTCCTGGGCTAGGGAAGGAAACCTCYGCCTTGGGAAAGGTTTACAGCTTTCCTGTTCATCTTGAAATGACTTTGATTAAAAAAACAGATCTGGACTAAATTTTCATTTTTGCTAATTTGATTGTCAGCCTTGATTTTCTCCATTTCCTGCATAGCTCATGACATGGCACAATTAGTTCTTTACTGCTAAGATCAAGCCACGAAAACACTTGCAAAAATACCCCTGGATTTGATTATTTTCTTTTTAAATAAAGTAAAGGTTAAGTACTGCATGGTGACGCCTAAGGAGCACCTCAGCACTGTGGCTCCATCAGCACCAGAGAACATGGAGAGACTTCAAACAAGCTCTTCAAAYTGAAAGTGTTTAGGAGCTCTTGATTTTATTATTTTTTAATAAAATGTCCCCTTTGAAGTCTSTGCACCACACTAAACTTCAAAGATCACACCTTAGCATGTGCTATTTCCAAGGCACAACCCTTAATTAATTAGAGCAGAGCAGATAGAAAGCAGGGCACTGGTGTGGGGCTGAGCAGCGCCGGGCCAGGCCAGCCAGGGATGGGGAGGTGAGGGCAGAGGCAAAGGGAGGCCAAGGCAGACACTCCAAGGTCTGCTCACGGCTGCTGAAGAGAAACGCAGACGCTTTTCCATTCCTTTCAGCTGGGCTGCAATGACAGACTCSGTGGAAGTCATTAAACAAGCAATGTCTGTCTGCCGGCAGCCGGGCAGCGCAGGCTGGAGCAGCATTGCAAAAGCATCTCGGGCAGCCCCACAATGGCAGCAGTGTTCCCTGGCCAGCAGCTGGAAACTTCTGCTGCTTGATGAGAGAAACATCCCCACGGCTTCCAGAGCTGCAGAGTAGAGCAGGGGTATTAAAGGCACACACTGCATTTTGTTACAGTCTGGCCCTGGAAGCTTTTTCCTTTGCTGAGCCACCGATGGTATGAGGTGGGATTTGYTGCCACCTTGACAGTCCTGGACACCCCAGCCTGTCTGGAGAGCAGCAGCCACAGGCCAGGGGCAGATGCTCCCATTTGCAATGGTGCTGTGATCCCACACCCTGCAGCAGTGAACTCAGTGACCACAACTGTCCCCCAGGGCTCCCAGGGGACACAACGCTGCATGGCCCTCTCTATACATGGCTTTGCTTTAAGAGACTCAAGTTATTTTTAACACACAGGCAGCTTTGTGTTTCCAATAAAAGCAGAAGGAAGGAGCTGGATCAGCTGCCCTGACAACAGCGTGCTCTCCATCCTCTCAGCATGCTGGCACRTCAGTGCAAAGAAACTCATGGTGAGTGTGGTTAGTTAGGATGTGGGACACCCATCTTCTGCCCTGGAGCTCACTGCTGCACACTCCCACCATCCATGAACAGTCACCCAGCAGAAGAGCCTGGACACGGACCAAAGCCAAGGCTTTCAGTGCTGCAGAGGGTGGCACAGGGCACAGAGCAGTGCCCAGCTCAGGGGATGGCCCTGGCACTGCGGGCTCGGGGCTGACAACGCCGGGGAGGTGCCCTCCTCCTCCTCCTCCCAACACACACAGCACAGCCCTGCCCCGCCAAAAACTCTGCAGGACGAGATCCACTGTGCCACTCAGGATCCACGTCTTCTAATGGGATTGAATTTTTAAGTGCTCAAAGTCATTACTGGAGCCACATATTTCTATGAGGTAAATTTCATTTGCATATGCAAATGATATCTAAATACACTGCACCATTAATATGATCAGTAATTATATAATAATAGTCACCAATCTCCACACACATCAAACTTACAGTTTTGTAGCTATTAAGGAAACTGTGCTTTGTAATTAAGATAATCCTCATTTCCAGATGCTAATTAACTATATAATAATTAGCTTCTTTTGCTAATGCAAATTAAGTATTTTCATCCTTATTGGTAAAAGAGTTGCTTATCACTTTAAAAAMGAGACAACCTAGAAGTAATCCCTCCTCCCCCCTAAAGGTGAAAAGGTAATTCCATTTTTATCAGTCTCATTTGTGAATGCAAATTAGCCCCGATTAATCAAATCACTGATAAACGTGCCCATTTGGTAGCATGGCCAGTGCCTGGCGTGGCCCTCCAGCCCTCAGATGGTGAGGACCACTCATGGTCCCCAGGAGCCACCAGCTCCTCTGGATGAGTGCCCTGTCCCAGCACGGTGGGGACAGCCACCAGCCCCACCCTGTGCCACCCTGTGTCACCCTGTGCCACCAGCCAGGGCACAGAGACACCAGCCCCACCCTGTGCCACCCTGTGCCACGCTGTGCCACCAGCCAGGGCACAGAGTCACCAGCCCCACTCAGGGCCACCCTGTGCCACCAGTGCTACCCTGTGCCACCCTGTGCCACCAGCCAGGGCACAGAGCCACCAGCCCCACTCAGGGTCACCCTGTGCCACCCCACCAGGGCACAGAGCCACCAGCCCTACCCTGTGCCACCCTGTGCCACCCAGCCAGGGCACAGAGCCACCAGCCCCACTCAGGGTCACCCTGTGCCACCCCACCAGGGCACAGAGCACCCAGATCTGGCCCAGCACGGGCTGGTGCCACCGAGCCCCGCGTGGGGACGGTGCCAGGTGCCAGTGGCAGCACTGCCAGCCTGCTGAACCACGTGGCAGGGCTCGGCCTTGGCGCAGCACATTCATCATCTGCTAAAGCAATCCACCCACTCTGCGCCACCATTTGTCATTAATTATGCTAATCAGCACGCCATTACTCTCCGATGACACCACGGCACTTATTAGCCAGTTATGGTTTTTCAAAAGCACAGCTCATTGTGTATATGAGTGTTACGACTGCATTAGCCTACAGGGAAGAAATGTCCAATTATGAAAAGRAGAAATTTGCTATTATCTCCCTCTAACAAACCAATTCAGTAATTATAAAAGTCTCTGAACTCAGAAGGATTTGTTAAGAAGAGCTGAGTGATGAAACCACAGAAATTTCTTTGCAATAACTTTCTGAGTTGGAACCAMAGTGACAACAAAGAATGAGCAGTTTTTAACTTAATTACAACACTTACATCGTCACTTTAGATGGGTCTTTCCTTAAATTATCTGATTTGTTTATTTTAATAGATATGCAACTAAATGTGCATAACATCATGGACACTGAGGTGGGCCCAGCCTGTCCCAGCCCACAGCTCTGAGCCATGGCTGTGAGGACACACACAGCAGTGACCCACCAAAACCCCACAAAGCCCCGAGACACCACCAGGACAGGGGACACTGCCAGGAGAGGGGACATCACCAGGACAGGGGACACTGCCAGGAGAGGGGACACCACCAGGACAGGGGACACTGCCAGGAGAGGGGACACTGCCAGGGGAGGGGACACTGCCAGGAGAGGGGACACTGCCAGGAGAGGGGACACTGCCAGGACAGGGGACACCACCAGGACAGGGGACACTGCCAGAGAGGGGACATCACCAGGACAGGGGACACTGCCAGGAGAGGGGACACCACCAGGACAGGGGACACTGCCAGGACAGGGGACACCACCAGGACAGGGGACACCACCCCACGCTGACAGAAATAAAGGGATGGAGCCGGGCCTGAAGAGCCCCTGGATCTGCCTTTGTTGGAGCATCCAATTCCTCCACAATTCCTCTGYTGATTTGCTCACTGCAAGGGGACACCACTAGTTTAAAAAGCTTAATATGTGTTAAGAACTCATTAATTTCATCACAGTAAATGGGCCTATTAAAACATCTTTAAGCAATATCTGAACATACATCTCCCTAAACTATATTTAATGACTGTACTTAAGATACATTATATGCAAGTCTTAATGAGACATTAGATAGCATTTTGAAGATTAAAATTAGAGAATCCATATAGTCTGTCCACTTAATGGAGCCTTAAGCTACACTGATGAAAAGCATTACCACCAAATTATTACTTCATTAGAACAAATATTTTCTAGTAACTTCTGATTTATGCCATTAGTTGTCCCCATATATATTACTCGTATCTATATGTACCTATAAAAGTATACACMAAACAATTTTCTAGTTCAACAGGAGATGAGAGAAATTCTGAACTTTCTAATGGCTGAGTTAATTACTTTGTCCTTTTTTCTACTGAGTTAAAAATACGCACTCGACATTCAAGAAAGCCCATCTACTGTGCCCCCACTTACCCATTAACCATAAGGTCGTTTTTTACACATTTGCAGTTTGGCTTTTCAGGGATCACTAAGATGCCTTGGGCTTGGCTCCAAATGGTCCTTTGGGTCCTGCACAGGTTGATGTGGGCACTGCAGTGCCAGGGTGGTCCCAGCCCCAGGACAAGCAGGACCCTCACTCTGTGCCCATCACTGTGTGCCCCTCACTCTGTGCCCATCACTCTGTGCCCCTCACTCTGTGCCCCTCACTCTGTGCCCCTCACTCTGTGCCCATCACTCTGTGACCTCACTCTGTGACCTCACTCTGTGACCTCACTCTGCCCACGGCCACCACGGAACGGGACCCACCCAAACCAAGCAGGACAAAGCTGAGAGTGCCCGTGGCACTGTCCCCCTGCCCTGGCACAGCCCTGGCACAGCCCTGCCCACAGCACACCCACAGACTCACACCCAACCTGGCACAGCACTGCCCATACCCCACCTGCACCCACCCCAGCCCTGGCACAGCACAGCGAGGCCATCGGACACCTCCCCCAAACAACTGAGCCACTGCCAAAACTAATTCCAATAAACTTATTAGCAAGAGGGCTTTATGTGTGGTTTATTTTGTATAACCAGCTTTTCATTAGATAAATGAAGCCCAACAACCTTTACAAATGTTTTCAATTATGAAATGATGCCATTGAGATATCCGGATGATGATAATTAGGGAAAACACCAGTGACATCTCCTGCTCAGAGCAGGAATCTGCTGCTGCTCCTCCCAGTGCCATCCCATCCAGCCACACCAGGCACTTCAAAACTCCTGCTTTATTTGATGGAATCTGTAGCAACAAGACTATGCACATTTATTCTGCCCAAGCCTTCTATCCAAAAGAGCGAACATCTCGTAACAATTCTGCATTTTTAACTGTGCAAATTAAGCATTCTTCATAAATAACAGCCTGGTTTGCTGCACTGCAACTCCTTTTTATTAGCAGCACAGAAACGCACAATGAGCAACGTGTTCTATTATTCTTTGTCAAATCACAGAATGCTACATTAGAATAACTCTGCTGGTCAATGTAATATAGTAGATTAAATTCAACTTCTGTGCAAAACCCACTGTAAAACAGCATGATAAGAAGGCTATAAAAAATTTAATTTTACTCCAAACTCCATCAAAAAAAAAAATTGTGCGAAAAGTAATTTTGCATAATCAGTACACGCCATCTGGAACAATTAACYGATTTCTATAGAACTATGAGGATCAGTCATATCTGCTTATTAAAGATCAGAAATTATACAAGTAATAAATCCTTGAAAAAACTGAGCGTACTCCCGCCTGTCAATGCTATTTTAACTTCAAATACTGAAGAACKCCTGATAAGGCTGAAAAGAAGAGATTAATATATGCAAATTACATCCAGCATTTAAAATCCCCAACAACTGTCTCTGGTTTTCTGTCCCTTATTGCTTCCTTTATGTTTTATTCATACACCAACTCACCTGTCACTTCATAAGCTATAATATTATGGGGGTATTATTAAACAGCATAAAGCCAAGCTTTAATTGGAAAGCTTCATTGCATTTTCCAATTATTTGGAGTAAATTAAAAGCAGATGCACATAGTTTAATAAGGAGTCTAATATCAGTTCCGGGAAATCAAAATTCATTGTCATTACTATGCTGTGATAGTTTTGCAAACTGTACTCAATTTTGGAGGTTTTGAAAAGAAAATCTGTCTCTGCAATCTGTTAATTGTCATTCGGTTAATAACTGTTTAAATATCCAAACCTCTGAGCGGGTTCCTATTTAAAAAAAATTAAACTCTGGCATTCGGCAAAGCAAAACAAACACAGCGCAGGCCACCCCAAGGCTGTGCTCCATGGGAACGGCGCCGTTCCTGCAAACTCATCCTCCTCCATCCTCCACCAGCCTGCACCCAGTGCTGCTGTGGGGTGTGTGGGGAGAGGGCAGCCCTGTCTGGGGCACGCACACCACCTCACCATCATCATCATCATCGTCACCATCATCATCATCATCACCATCATCATCACCTCACCATCACCATCACCATCACCATCATCATCACCTCACCATCATCATCATCATCACCATCACCATCATCACCATCACCATCATCACCATCACCTCACCATCACCATATCATCACCATATCATCACCATCATCATCACCTCACCATCATCATCCTCACCATATCATCACCATCATCATCACCTCACCATCATCATCATCACCATCATCACCATCACCATCATCACCATCACCTCACCATCACCTCACCATCACCATATCATCACCATATCATCACCATCATCATCATTTCACCATCATCATCCTCACCATATCATCACCATATCATCACCATCACCATCACCTCACCATCACCATCACCATATCATCACCATCACCATCACCTCACCATCACCATCACCATCACCTCACCATCACCATCACCATATCATCACCATCATCATCACCATCACCATCATCACCATCACCACCTCACCATCATCACCCTCACCATCATCACCACCCTCACCATCACATCACCATCACCACCACCCTTCCCTCCCTCCCCCTGCTCCAGCTTTCAGATGTGCCCGTCCCTCCCAGCCCCAGCTCCCCCCAGGCTGTCCCATTACAGCTGCTCACACTAATCCAGGGATGCAGGTTAATAATGACAGAATCCTCTGTGCAGGGACTGAGCAGCCCCTTGGAGGGGATGTGTGAGCTGAGAACTCAGGTGAGGCACACACCTGAGCACGAGGGGACACTGCCACCCAACGGGGCTGGGACCACAGCAGGGCAGGGCRGCACCTCCCGGACCAGCGTGTGACACTGAGGTGAGGAAAACAACCCACAGCACTTTGGGGGACAGCAGCTCCATCAGAAAACCCTCTGTCCTCAAAAAGTCACCATGGGAGAACTCGTGGCTCCATCATCCCCATGTGGGGCTGCTGCCCCAGCACAGCCTGGGTGGCACACTGGACACACTGACACACTGCACCAAGGGTCTGTACACCACCGATGGACTAATTTAATAAGAAATGTAAGTTTTGAATCTCACAGTATTAAGTAACATACTTTCCTTTCTGAAATATGCAGCTGCAGCATTTTACATGAGACTCAGCCTCCCTGAACTGCTGGATATTAACAGAGMCTTTCATAGCTGGAAGATTATCCAGGTCTCTTAGTCCAAAGACTGAAATTGCAATAGAGTAAAGAACAGCCTGACTTTAATCTCAGCTTCAGTAAAGAGGTCTCAATGCAGAATAAAGCTCGTGTCACAACTTGTCTGGCTTTTGGACCATCCTGATTAAAATTCAGTGTCACAAAACACGAATTTAGTTCCGCTTCCACTCTCAAGAAGCGCCAAGAACGTAAGTGAAGGGATGGGGACCAAGTGACAGTAAAATGTAGCACAGGACCTCCCCTCCCAGGCTGGSAGTCTCAAATGCCTCGAACATCAGACACAATCGCAGAACCGCCAGGAACTGTGCCAGAAGATGAAGATAAAAGYAATCTTTGTGCACTGATCCAAAAAATAGCATCTCCCTTTTTTTTTCAAAATTACCTGTTTTAGTAAAGCAGACATGCTGTGCCAAGTACATAACTTAATTATCTACAAAAATGATGAAGCAAAACCATAGTTTGTACAAATAAATTATTAACCTCTTATTAAAGCATCTGTCCTCCTACAGACAGAAAAGAGCTCCAGTGTGTTTTAAAAGGAGACAGACACTGAAGGAAGTGGCACATGTGGCCAGACAACCTGGCATTTTGCAACAAGAAGGAAGTTGACATATGGGCACCGAAATATAGCAAAATCTAAATCTAGGAAGACCTCTGAAAGAGACTTCTTTTGTCACTACCAAAAACAAAAAAAAAAGGGCTGGAACCTGCTGCTCAGGAACTTCCAAGTGCTGCAGTGGTGTTAGAGCCCATCCAATTAGTGAGGCCTGCAAAATATTCACATTCCTAAATCTCCGGGYTCCCGAAAGGGTTAAAGCTTATTATTAGCATATAATTTACAGGTCCCTTCTCCCAGGAAAGAAATAATGCACAGTAAATGCCACATTCATTTTAATAATACATGTTGCAGTCTGTGCCCAACATCTGCACAAAGGTAAAGCAGACAGATTTTTTTGACATGTCCCACTCTGCCATCGAAACACAGGCTTTTTGTTTTGTAAGTGACGGAAGGTTTAATCAAGAAAGCAGGCAATTCATCAATCGAAACAAGGCTGCTCACACTGCCCTGACAGCACACACATGGTTTTATACAGAAGAAACCTGGCCACCTGTCAGCAGCACCTTTTACATCAGGATATACAAATATGCCAGGTGATCAATCCTCCAGCTCTTCCCATTCATTTCTTCATTTTCTTATTGTATTTTTCTTTATGCTAGATGTTGCCCTCATTCTCTGCAGGAATAGATGGAAGACAAGGCAAGCTATGGCTGTTTATACACTATCATAAAAATTTATATACCCTTAGAGTGAATTATTTCCCTTCTATTTGAGTACYATTATTATAAATAATTTTCACTTCATTGAGGAATTTTCCCTGTATGTTATTATCTGTGCTGCCTGCGAGGGCTGCCTCTCCCTCACTGTGCCTGTGCCTCTGATAAGCTGAGGCAATATGCAGGCAGAAGACGCTCAAGTCTGAAATGAAGGCAGTATGTAGTCACAACAACATCTTAATTAAACTGAAGGCCATGAGGAAAGGCTGAGCTGTGAAATACTGAACCACGTCTGTCAACAGGTCTGTCTGGAGCAAGGCATTCTTGTTGCAGCAGCTGCTTGTCCCAGCCTGCACATGAAAGCTGTCAGCTCTCAGCACCCTGCTCCCAGCAGCACCCACACACACGCTGCACATCCACTTGGGACTAATTCTGCCTTTTGGAGGGGTGCAGGGCATTGCTGGGGCACGAGGATAATGCCAGGCACAGGGTAATGCCAGCAGTGCCAGTTCTGCACTSCMWKGSMMSGGRMMRGSYYCYKSCMKKRRSYYYKGGSMRKKSYKSCYYCMCYKSMMCCTGCAGGGACTGACTGACTCCTTCATGTGCCAAGAGAAGGCTCCTTCACTTTCTGGTCACCCAATGTGTCGTGGCCAATGACAAAAGACTGGTTAAAAATTGTAAGTGCTGCTTTCAGGACCATCTTTCTCTTGATTCCAGTTTTGTGCAAACAACAACTGCATCACACAGCCCAAGGGCTAACGGGCAGCTCCAGTGAGGATAYGGTCATTCTGCCAAAATGTATTTGCAATACAGAGCAGGATCAACAGCCAAAATTCATTTAATCTTCCACAAACATACCGAACCACAGCTGGAAGTGTTGTTTTCATYAAATACTGAGAAAATCTTGGATGTCTACAGAGAGCAAAGAGAGACCCTGGTGCAGCTCTTCACTGTACCCCCATTACAACCCTCCCTTCCCAAGTAGCTCCTCCTGTGCCTGGCACAGAGTGAGGCCATACCAAMACTGCACGAGAAGAGACTGTTCATAATGGCAAAGTGGTTTTCTAAGATGGTTGGGTTACTGAAGGTGATTTTACTGTGCATTAATCTTATGAATGTTACTATGTTTTATATTTATTTTAGATGACCCTCCTGTATTTTACAAAGGGAAGTTTCATTGTGTGATAACTCAGTCTGTATTCTTAATATAATTTGTTAAATGAAACTTGTTTTAATCAGATAATTCTGTGTGCTTTTGTGTTTCCACTGCCATGGAGTGCAGCGAGCACTGCAGAGAGCCCAGACAGGCTGCACATGACCCCGACGGAACAGGAAACTCGGGAAAGGCTCCCAGAGCCTGTCTGGGGGCTAAGCCAGCTCAGCAAGGTTTAAACACACAAATGGAATTGCCACRGCACCTCAGTGCAGCTGCTGACAAGGCAGCCGTGGTCAGGAGCTGTGTGTGAAGATGCTGTCAGTGCACAGGATGTGCCACATGACAAAAGCCTTTCTTTGGAAAGAGCTCACAGCTGTAATAGCCATTACAACACATGCACAACTCATATAACGGTGTTTCTGGAGGACAATGTGCAATTGGAGGAAAAATAAGAGTTATATTCTTATGCTCAAGCAAACATGAAGAACTAATGTCCCGTGCAGTTCCACAGGCCTTGTTTTGTGCTTGGCCTGAAAGGATCTGGTAAAGTGYTCAGGCTCTCTGCAAAGCCAGCACCTCCTCAGGCTGCACCATAAGCACAGACCAAGACCAGCACATCCTAAGGTCAGGCCTAGGAACACCCACCCAGAGCTGCTGCAGTCGCTGCATTTGGTGCTTTCCCAGGAGGAAAAGCACAACTTCCATCCCCACACAGAACTGTCTCATGCAAACACAGGAACACACCTTCCCTTACATTTCCAAATCTATTAGGGCAGGAGAGTAACAAGAAAAACGAGAACTGACAAGGATTATGCAATTGTTATATTCTACCTCTTTAGGAACCTGAAGTTGCTGTTTCAGGCAGAGATTACCTTTCAAATAACCCTTTGATTATGGTACACAAATTAATGCCATATTCCCATGTTACAAGTGTCATTCAGCATTAATAGCAAGAACCTGTGAATGGTACATTTTTGCCATTTTCTCTTCCCTGACTATACACATGCAGTTTTGAGGACAGTACCAGGTGTCTCTACCTGCATGGGGCAAGCAGCAGCCTTGATTCTCCCTTCTCCATTTCAATAAACAACTCTCTGCAGATTAGTACTAGTTAAAAACTGGCTAAAACACCCATTGGCAGGTTTTTCCCATTTTAACATCTGGAAATTATCACTGGCTCTAGCACTTTTACACTGSTTTGGAATGATGAACAGAGTGAAAGCTGCAGCTAGAGAGACCAAGTGTGCACATGCAWGCACATGGTTCCCACAAATCAGTGCAGAACCCCCATTTTCTAATACCTAACTCCAAATTTTCCCTAACTCTGGGAAACAGGCATATGCACAGCCAGTTCAGGTAATATAGAAATGAGAAGGAGTAAAGGTCTCATCTGTTTTTAATATCTATGGTGAGGGTAGCAAAGACCACTGTGTTTGAAACTCATCCTGCTGGGCAGGACTAAGCCTCCTCTAAAACCAGCAAAGATGTTTCTYGTGACTCACCTGTGAAGAGCATGAATAAAACCAGGAGCAAAGTACATGTTAGTGTCAGAGCTCTCACCCAGCCCCTTGGGAGGCAGCAGCAATCTCTCTCTGGGGGTCAGTAATGCTGCTGACAACAAGTGTTGTGGCCATTTCCTGGGGTCTCTGCCCTCAGCTGCTCTCAGCTGTTAAACAGCACTGATGAAAAGCTGAGGGTTGTTTTGTGGGCACCATGCAGGGGCTGTTTGCAATATTTGCTGTACTTGGTTACATTTCTGATGGCACAGGAGCAGAGGGGCTGTGGCACAGCAGCTCACCTGAGATGGCATACAGGTTGGAGTGCTGGTGCTCCAGGTCCAGGCGGCTGCTGTGRCTCTTCCCCCGAAAGCTGGCAGGGAGCGTCAGCGAGATGTGCCTGAGGGACAGAGAGGAATTGGGGAAAATGTTACCAGAGTGCAAAATGCTGCTCCYATCAGCTCCCTCCAGCCCGACAACTCCAGCCAGGTCAAGCAGCAAACACTGATTTCAATATTGCTTCCAAAACTGTCTACAAACTGTCCACACCCAGCATCAGCTCCTCTGACCCCGCTGAGCACTGGGCTTGGCCAMCAACAAGGACTGCACAGTGGCCATCCACCCCAGCAGGGCATTCACCCCTGCCTGTCACCCATGAACACCAGTGTGGCTTTCCCCCTTTAACTCAAATCTCTCTTTTTCTAATGCAGATCCCAGCTCGGGGTGACTTTTAATAAAAYGTTATCATTAATCTTCTGCACC
>NW_026623823.1:340367-395477 GCF_030028575.1 Malurus melanocephalus | reverse complement strand
AACAGAGCATGGAGAAGAGCTGGCAAATGGGGCAGCTGTGCTTTGAGTGCAGGAAGTCTGCAGCATTGCTGGTTTAATGAAACTCTTTGTGGAGGATTGCCTCTCACTGTAAGCAGAGGCAACATTTTCATTCTGCCTTAATCGGCTCAATTCCTGCATGGGTAGTACCAGAATATTTCCTAGACATGCTCCATCTTTGGGAATATGACTGGAAGAAACGAGATTTTTTTTTGCAGAGAAGCCCCTCCATTTGCACTGGAGGGCCTGCTATGGAGCTCATGGCTCTCTGTGCCCACATCCTCTGCTCCCTGTGATCCCCATTTTAACTCTCTGTGCCCCAAGGCAGGGCATGTCAGTGCCCCAGGACCTTTCTCATGAGCAACAATACTCATTTGTGCCTCTTCTTTCTTCACCCCACAGCTGCTGTGGCTGGCTCAGAACCTCCATCAGGTAATGCTCTCAYCTTTCTAATTTGTAGTCTATCTGTCTCCCTGTTGCACAATTTGTTAAATTTGTCTTTTGTCTCTGTGGCAATACCACTGCAATTGTGAGTGATCATTTTTAAGCAGAGTATAAAGTGGATTAGCACCTTTAAATGTCACATCTTGTAGGATTTATGTTCTGAGCTTGTGCTCACCTTCCTACAGAGGAACTTTCAGGATTATCTGTGTGTTTAACAAGAATTATGCCATTCATGCTGACAGGAACACTGCAGCTCTTTGCAGCTGTGTTTATACTTAAGACTTTTCCCAGCAGCCTGAAGTGTTTATTTCAGTCTGATACCATAAAATTAGATTTTTCTAGAAAACTTGCAACTTATTTACCCTCCAAAGACCTTAGAGGAATAAAGAGAGCCAGCAGAGTACCCAGGGGAGGCTGTCTGTTGAGGAAGGCACTCCCATTTCTACTGCCAGGACACCTCCCAGAATCCACCTCATCTGTAAAAAAGGACAGAAAGCATCAAGGTGTTTCCAGCCCAGCCTGAAGAGGGTAGTCTGACACCATGCATGGAAATCCACCACGGTGGGAATTCCAAATCCATCATGAAAGCAAACCTAAAGCAAAAGCAAATATTTGTTTTGATTTGGCTCCTACAGAATATCACCKGCAGTCAGCAGGGGACCTGCTTTTTGACAGCTGTGGGTGAGACACAGCTAAAGAACACTTTTGCAGAATTTTGCAGTGATAAATTCCTTCCCATTTCTTTCTGCAGCACCTTATTTTTGCGGTGGCTCAGTCTCAGATTCCTCTGGGGTGCTRCAGAGTCCCAACTACCCTGGAGATTATCCAAATGACGCTGACTGCGTGTGGGAAATACAAGTAGAGAACAATTTCCGTGTAACGCTCACATTTAGAGATATTGCGTAAGTAAAACATTGATTCCCCAGGCAAATATCAAAGTCAAAACCTACCTGAGAASTCTGAAAACTTATCTGAAACAGGCAACCTTCCCAATTTTAAAGATACTTCCAATAACATCCATAGCTGGAAGACCAGATCAAAATCTGGATTGCTGTTGCAYTTTTTGCTCACTGTTTTCTGCTAAAGCCACATACAAGCCAGATTAAATTTGGCTTTCAATAAAAAAAAACTTTAAAAATTGAAAGACTTTATCACACGTTAGGCAGTGAAATCTGAGTTTCTGAAATGGTTTTGACGAGGTGCTGATGTTTGCCCACCAGGATGCAAAGTGGCACRTGCCAGCAGGACTACGTTGAAGTCTATGATGGGCCTCTCCACTCCTCCCCACTTCTCGGGAGGTTCTGCTCCGGTTCCTTTCCCACATACGTGTCCTCTTCAAACATGATGAGTGTTCGCTTCCACAGCGATTCCAGATACTCCTTCAGAGGGTTCCAGGCTCACTACTCCTCCATTCCAGCAGGTCACAACACCAGTAAGTTCCTTGTATGTTTAGACAAGCCTCCTTATTGCTTTTGTTTGCAAAATAAATATTTGTGTGAATTTAAAGATATTTGTGGAAATTGAATGATGTGCGTGAAGTATGATGGGTTGGGGTGGGAACTGCCTGACTTCTAAATTAAGAAAAAAACACGCTTCTAATCATTACCAAATTCCTAAAGTACTAATATTTTGTGTGATTTTCTTCTACCAGCCATTGTKTGCTTGTCAGACTACATGCACGTAGTGGTAAGCAGGGACTACCTCCAGTCTCAAGGCTACTCAGCACAGGGGRTCACCCTGAACGACAATCGCTGCAGACCCATGGTCACATCACAGGAGGTTGTGTTCAACATCCCCTACAACGGCTGTGGGACCATACAAGAGGTACTCTCCCTGTTTTGGGCACTCAAGTACATAGTTAAGCTTAGCAAAACTTAGAATTTACATGGAGTGTAACAAAAGTGCGGTTCCTGATTTTAAATCGCGTGTTAAACAGGAGAACAACGATACAATCAACTACTCCAACACAATCAGGGTCGCGTCTTCCGGGTACATAATCAAGAGGAAAAAGAATATCAACTTACACATCAGCTGCAAAATGCTGAGGCAGGCTTGGCAGCAGGTGATGTACGCTGCAGAGGACACTGTGGACGTCAACGAGTACCAGTTTGGAAAATACAGCATGAACATCACTTTCTATGATTCCCCGGCGTTCCAGCAGCAAGTGCGCAGCTCTCCCTACTACATYGACCTCAACCAAAATCTGTACCTGCAGGCTTGTCTCCACAGCTCAGATCCCAATCTGAAGGTGGCTGTGGACACCTGTGTGGCATCACCTGACCCTCGTGATTTCAACACTCTGGCCTATTACTTAGTCAGGAATGGGTAAGAGCTTTCTTCATGTTGTTAGAAGCACACCTGCAATCCACATTTATTTAAAATAAAAAAAGACAATCTCAATTGGGTTGGAATTCACTATCAACAGGTAGTGAAAAGGGATCTTTGATTTTTTATTTTTAYAGTATGAGCCTGGAAATAAGAAATTAACATTTAGACCCTACTATCGTTGCATTTCACTTAGTTCTTCTTTGTCCTATGAGCAAAACTCAAAGTAGTGGGAGCAATGCAGATGAGACAGTGAAAACTGGCAGTAGCAGTTGTCATGCTGGGAGTTAAATATTTTAGTAAAATCAGCATTAGACTAGTCTTTTGTGCCTATGCACTGACTTATTAAAAGTCTCTTCTTCCCTCTTCACCACTTAAAGTCTCCTTCTCTTGGAAAAAAAAAAAAAAGAAGAGTTGCCAGTATTCCAGCTGCTTCATAGGACTTTAAAAAGTCAGTATTTTTAAAGTCTCTACTATGCTATGAAAGCTGCATTTTTATCCCTTTGTGTTCTTAGTACCCAACTACGATTCAATTTAGATTTAATCTGTAATTTTGCAGGAATGTGGTGTGTGCATCCACGAAGACTAATTCCCCTTTTTGCCCCTTTCTAGGTGTCCTAGAGATCCTTCCTACGCCACGTTCTACTCCCCTTCGAGCCACTTTGCTCGGTTCAAGTTCAACGCCTTCGAGTTCATGAGCCGGCACGCGTCGGTGTACCTCAAGTGCCGGCTGATGGTGTGCAGGCTGGGCGATTTCTCCTCGCGCTGCTACCGGGGCTGCAGCTCCAGGGTCAAGAGAGACGCCAGCGCTGCCGAGGAAAGCGTGGACGTGCTGCTGGGACCCCTGCAGCTCCGACAAGAGGGTGCTCCGGATGGGACCGCCAGGAAATGATGCTTTAGGATTTTTAGTTTCTCTATTTTCATGCATCTGTATTCTCGTACTTCCCTAGTACAGCACTAAAACTACCGTTCTTTCATCTTTAGAAAAAACAATCCCTCTCTGAGCCTCAATCCCAAATCCCAAATCCCAATCCCAAATCGCAATCCCAAATCCCAATCCCAAATCTCAATCCCAAATCCAAGGACACCTCACTGCCCGAGAGCCCCAAAATATGTAAACAACAGTGAGTTGGGGGGGAGCAAGTTTGGGGTGGTTGACATCATCACCTGTAAAGATCATTGGAGAATTAAGGCCCAATATGTTAATAAGGCAGAACTTATAAAAGGTGAAGATCTTGTGACCCGGTGTCCATTTTGGGTGTAGCCTCAGGAGGAGGCTTTGTCTGCCCTAATGTACCAGKRGSCCTGTTAGGCCTGGATTAAAGTTGTGTATTCTCATTCTCTTAAGTTTGTCTGGCCTCTCTTTCAGATCAGCCTGATTGATAAGGCATCAGAAAGATGAATAAATTTCACTCACATTCGCTCTGAGATAACCAAGAAAAGCCATGGCTCTGCATTTCTGTCACTAAAATCTGCTTTTGCCAACTTTGCCATGAGAAGGAATGGATCGACACCTTGCAAGGCTCTGTTTTTATCTGTGTTTTTAAAATGTGCAACTGCTCTGGCTGTCCCAAAGAGGAGGTGCCTCTAATCCATTTTAGTGCTGTAACTCCTGGAATTGTGCTAATTAGCTCCAGTCTGATTGTGAACTTGATTGCACTTGGGGAATKGTTAATAGTGGACATGTCTGTGCTAGTTTAAGGGTAGGACCTGATAACCACAAAGCTCTTTGCTAATCTAAATCATCCCATGATTCCAGCTGGGATCACACTCCCAGGCTTCTTGAGAAACATTTCATTCCCTYGACTGTTTTCTGCTGATGAAGTTTACTGAGCTGAGTTGTCATCCCTGCTAATATGAAGCCTGTCCAAATAGTTGAAAGCAGTGAATCTGTGAGTTTGCTTATTTSTGGCTTTGATCTGGGAGCCATCCCTTTAACCCTGGAGCTCTTTGTGCTCTGATCTTCAATAGGCTGAGATCAGACCCCCATAACTTTCACTCGTGGGGCTGGGCTCTTCTGGCAACTGGAATTGTGGCTGCACAATATTCTACTTATTCTGAGTATTTCTTTTAATACTAAATTTCTCRTTGAAACAATAATGAGTCTGTGCTTATTTATAAAATGCAGAGATTTCTGAGCTAAAATTAATCTGTTCTGTGAGCAGTGTAATTTAGAATCACAGGAAGGAATGTTTACAAAGCAATAAATCTATTTTGTCTCTTCAAATTCATGTTTCTGTGCTTAAAATACAAATGTTTTACTGTGCTGAAGAGTGTGGTCTGTTGGATTAAAAATTCCAATTGATGATCGGAGCCCCTCCTTCTGAAACACTACACAGGGGGCTTCTAAATGTCTTGAAATCAAATTTATCTTAATATAAATATCTAAATATCTTCTCACTGCTGCTGACAGTTCCCTCTCACTGCTGATTGGTGCTGTCACCATCCTGGCAGCTGTTGGTTTTATCCTTGATGATTTTCCTGCAAGGGTGGCACTGARGAAGCAGCTTTCACATGGGATAATATCAGAGCAAAGGTCAGCATCACTCACTGCGTGACTGCAGGGCAAACCTTGCATTTCATGAGCTGCCAAAATGCCTCACTGTGCCATTTGCAGGAAGCTGTGATATCTTTATCTACAATAAATTCTGCTGCAAWACCTTAGAACAGCTTTCTAATCCTAACAGCTCTGAAAGGATTAAGGAATAATTTCAACTTTCATGCCACAAGTTGTTCAGCACAATCGTTTTATCATTTTCYTCCTCTTTAATTCTCCTCTCACACCATTCTAAAACCATTTATCTAATGCCTCAAAATTTTGTGAGCTGAAGTGGAAATGTGAATGAGGCATCAAGAAATATTTCAAGRTTTATTGAAAGGAAGGAAGATTTCATTTGGTGAGAATGGATCATCCCTCAAAAGGAAATATAAAAATTATTCTTACCATGGTGACTGAAACTGTGGCTATACAATATTCTAATTATTTTGAGTATCAATTGATATTTTTTCCATTAAGTTTTCACTTCTCTAGATTGAATAAATCCAAATTCAAAAGGTACTGAGCTTGTTTTGTTTGCGATATTTAAGGCTGAAACACACAATCTATTCTAAAGGCTTCTGATATCTAATGGCTTGTGATATTCCACTGACATGCACCCCAAACCAGACAAAAACCACAAATTCATCCAAGAGATTGAACCTCAACTAGGAGACTTTCCAGCTCTCAACAAAATGTCAGTCAAGAGGTAAAAAACGTTTCATATCTACTTTCCAGAAGGAAGAGTTTTGRTCAATTTTCATTACTTTCGGTTGCTGATCACAAAACTTAATTTTTTTCTCTCCACGGTTGTATGTTTTGTGGTTGTGAAGAGTTTGGCTCCTCAGCCTTTCAGAATGTCTTGTGCACATTCATAAATCAGACCGAAATATGCTGGAAATGCAAACAGCCAAATCCCACATAAACATTTCTCACTGGTGCATGAAAACATGAAAAGCAAGACCTGGAATTTTTGCCTTTCATGTCCTAGTTAAAAAACACAAAGAATTAAAGTCAAAATGTAAGCTGAAATCGTTTATCTGGCCTTTTGTTTTGGTTTTTTTGTTTGGTTTGTGAGGGATCTGTGTTATTCCAATCCCACAGTGAGGGTTGTGCCTGCAAACACAACSGTGTCAAGGACCAGGAGCACGTGAAGGACACTTCTTTGCTCTTTTTAAATGAATTTTCTGSTGGCTGCTCATTGTTGTCACCTCCTTGCCCTCAGAGGAGACACACCAACCATCACTTGGTGCTTTTTTCCTTTGAATAACTGTCTGACTTTGGTATTAGATTATTTATTTTCCTCCTGGTGTGTCTGTCACGACTCAACCACGTAGCACGTTCTTGTCCACTCAGTTTTATGTACTCAAATAATCATCTCAGCACCAGTAAATGTTTTACTTGCAGCACCATGAGAAAATCCCTTAAAARTATCAACCTAATGATTTAATTACACCCTTGCCTTGGTTCTGGCTGGGGTAAAGTTATTTTTTTTCCCTAGCAGCTGGTACAGTGCCACATTTGGATYCAGGATGAGAATAATGTTGATGACACACCGATGGTTATAAGCAGCTCTCACACTCAGTCAAGGATTTGTCAGCTCTTCATGCTGCCCTGGCAGCCAGGAGGCTGCGGGATCACAAGAAATGTAATTTAATTTAATTTAATTTGAYGTTTAAAATGTTTTTAAAATTTCTTTTATTTTTCACCAATTTTCTCCCACATCCCACTGGGCACGGGCARCAACCAAGCAGATGAAAGCGGCCAAAACTCTGACAAAACTTCACATTTCTGAGCAATTCTCCTGAAGGTTTCTTAAATGGGAAGAGAAGGGATCCAAAACAAGTTGAGTTCAAATACGTACATATTTTTTTAGTAAATAATTGCACTGGGTGTATGAGTTCCTGACTTTATGCTATTCCCAGTACCAAGTCATCTATTTGCCCAGAACTGGGGTTGAAGTAAAACTCAAAAACAAAATTCTTGTTTGCTTGTTTGTATGCTGGATTTCCTGTCCTGTTTATCTTTCTATTCTAATTTTGGAGTATGAAGCAGATAATTCARCTCTGTGGTCCTCCTTCCCAGGAACCCGCCACAAAAATATTTATAATTGAGTATAAATAAACATGGCTTTGTTTCTGCATCTCATAGCCAGCAAGTAGATTCATTTCCCAGTTGTTAATAACAAATCCTCATGTAGATTGAGATTTTAATGAACTAGTTAGGGTTTGCAGGGTATGGGTAAGAAACCCGATTTTTTTGTTGTTTTCATTGCTTTCTTCCCATGGTTTTCCATGGAATCTCACAGATATCCATTGACACCAAGCTGAATAAATCAGCTGAGCACAACCTTCTGYCCCCAGYCATGRYTTTGGGGTYCYTTAATGCCTGAGCMCCACTGCTTGCACCAAATTCCAATCAARYAACTACAGGAATATACTCTGGAGATCATTTCGCTCAACCRATAATTTTATTTTCTTAATTAACTCCRTCAGACTCACCAACTCATTAGCAAGCTTTTTTAACAGAATTGCACTAGAATCTCCCTATTGTAGTTTTAATTTTTTTGGCAGTTCTTATCTAGATGGCAAAAACTGAGGAGAYAGTAAAATTCTCACAGCAGCTTGTGAACATTGGGAAATTTTTTCTCTCAGACTCATGACACAAAATGTCTATTTTAATGAAATCTCTCCTGGCTGAGGAAACTCATCAGTGACCCGGCTGCGTCACTGGGAGCAAGAGCTGTTTTCATTTCCTAGAATAACACTTGGGTCACCTCTTTTGCCCTGAATCACCTGGTACCCATCCAAYCAATTTTTTTTCTTCTTTTTTTTTCTGAAATAAGTGGATTAGTCACAGGGTGTAATATAGAAATTAATTGTACTGCTGCTGTTCTAAAGAGCCTGCCAAGTCTGGATGACCGTCACCTTTTTTCCTGTATTTTTCTCTGTTTTCATCGCTTCAGAGAGGTGGATTTTCTCTTTATCTGAGTGATAGATTTGAGATGTTTCTGAAGCATTTGGGATTTGTTGCCATCTTTTATTGCCAAGCCTGGATTCAAGCAGGGCTTTGTTGCATGAGATACGACAAAAATTGAGTTCTGAGCCCYACTGCTTGCACCAAATTCCAATCAAATARCTACAGGAATATACYCTGGAGATCATTTCACTCAACCRATAATTTTATTTTCTTCATTAACTCYGTCAGACTCACCAACTCAYSCACAATTTTGTYGCATGAGATRCGACAAAAATTGAGYTCTGCTCATGTGAGGGYTCTGTGGCTCCATGCAAARATGTCTCTTTTCCAACCCYAAYRATTCCATGATTTTATYTGGCAAAACCAGGCCCTTTTTCCCAAATGCTGGACCCTTCCATTCCTGTTTCAGGCTCAGAATTTCACCAGTGCAGCCCCAAGGGCAGCCGGACACCGCTGCYTCAGTTTCCTTTGGCTCTGCCCGGCAGCGTTGGGTTGGAGCAGGGAACACTTGATCCGAGCTTTGCCAGGCTGAGACAAACCCTCTTTGTGTCAGAAGTTGGTTGAATTTCGCTGAGGAATGCATTGTTGAGGAAGACAAGAGGGCTGCTCCCTGCCAGCACCACCAGGATTCACCCGAAGGCAGCAAAGGGTGACAGCTGGGGTGACACAGATCAGGCTGGAAATTAACTGTTTGAAACACAGGCTAGAACGTGGGCAGTGCTGAGGGGTTCCTGGCATTGGATTTTGAAAAAAAAAAATAGCATTTTGTTTCCTGCAGATAAGGCAGGATCCTGGTATTGCCCTGGTATGTTTTGCATTTATGTTAATGCATCGTCCTGGTAATGTTTTCTCCCCGGTTCCCTTTGGGCCAAGGGCTGCCCTGGGATATCCAAGGAGAAGGATAAACCACTGGTGCCACAAAAGAGAAGGGCTCCAGACAACAATTAAGGYACTCCAAAAATAAAGCTACTAAAAWTTTACTCTTGCTGAAAAATTTACTAGAAAAACTGCAATAAATTTACTTTTTAGGAGTTAAAAGTACCTCCATTGTATGAAATTACATCAGCCATTGCTTCTTTTTCAGTTTCTTATCTTGCAGTAACAATTCCTATGTAGCACTTTAAACCTGTCAAATCAAATTCCTTGATTTTATTTTCCTTTGCCTTGGATTTTCATTTTAGTAACCACATTGTTTGATTTATACAACCTTTTTATTACTAACACTTTAAAAAATCCTATTCCCCCTATAGTCATAAACTGATGTACTTCAAAATTGCTCTGACTTCTAGTTTAGACCTAAAATAATAATATAAACTGCATTAATCTGCTTCTTACTCTTTCAACATCTTCAGCACCATTTCCTTGACAGATGCAGTTGTTGCTGCAGTGACTGAAAACTCCACCTGGAAGTGCCGTTTGTTCCTGTACAAGGCAATACTTTTGCTTGATCAAAAGAAGCCACAAAAATTTTTAATTTTGTCAGAATGAGAAATGCTTCCCTGAACTATAAAACACATTTCTATMCAGCAATGTGCCTCTTTTAACAGCATATTGTCACCGAATTTCTGTCCTAGCCAGTGTTTCCCTCTTTTTAAAAAATTTTGATTAACATTTGACATGGCAATTTCCATCCATCTAAGATTCAAAACCTTTTAGAGCATTTTAAGCAGTGTCAGAGTCCATCCAGAACAGCCATCCTCCTTTCATACTTTTTAAATCACCCACAACCTCTGTAACCAATTCTATTTTCTCACTACCAAGACAGGGGAGGAGCAACAAAATCAAACCCGAGGCACATTCTGCCCTTATAGAACCAACAAACTTTCACAGAGGAGACTTTTCCTGAACTTCAGGTCCTAATCCCACATATCCCACCCTGACAAAGCTTTTATTGAATGCCTGAAGGTCATTTATTTGAGTGAGATAATCAGGATAAACCAAATGCAAAGGTTCAGGAGTCACAACTCTCCTGCAGCCCAGGGGCAGAAAGCAAGAAAAAGAACCCAGAGCTGTGTCAGATCCCTCTGAAGGACGTGCCATGACMTTCTGGCTTTTCTAGGTCCTTATCCAATTTAACCTTGACAACTTTTTAAAATGTCTGTTTGATGTGAAAAACGTTGCAAAGTTTTATCCTGTTCTCCACTGACTTTTCAAGTTGTTAGCAAGGAAAACCAGCTAACAATTAATTATTCAGTTGTTGGACAATTTCAGGTTCTACAAAAAAGATGAAATGTTACTATAGAATTGCAGAATATTTTGATTTGGAAACAATCCATGATTGAGTCCAACTCCCTGCTCTCAGGGCTGCCTGCAATTAACCCACCTGACTAATTGTGCTGTCCAAGCTGAACTCTGGCAGGTTTTTGCTGTSACCAYTTCCCAGAGGAGCCCATCCACCCTYTGGGTGAAAAACCTGCCCTAAAAATGCCGATAATTTTACAGAAACTGGAATTGCTAAAATGTATATTTTATCTATTTCCTCCTCTGTCAGCTTCTGTGGGAACTGAAATACCTGACATTTTCAATTTCGTATTTATTCAACCATTTATATCTTGTAAAAATCACCCTATCATAAAAAATTTCTTTAAATTATTACTGATTTGCACCTTACTTAGTTTCTTCAGTAGCTTATGCATGAGGAAAAACTTAAAATTCAGTGGTTTTTGACCACAATGAAAGCAGTAATTCTGATTTACATGAGTTTTCATGAACTTAACAATAGATTTTTAATATTTAAGGAGATTTAATATATGAAACTTAAATATAGATATGGTTTGCCTTAGTACTGAAAGGATGGGGCTTTTTGTGTGTGAAAAACCCCTTTACTGAATTAGGTTGCTAAAAGTTTCAGGTCTTAAAATAGAAAAGGTGTTGCATAAAACATCATATTTAATTTTATTTATGTTTGAATTTATTGGCTAGATTTACCTCACACCCTAACAGACTTTTTTCTCTTCCTAATCAAACTCAAAAGCCCTTAAGTGATATTAAAATGCAAGAACAGAAAATTCAGTTGCAGGAAAGTGACCTTGTGCTGCTTTGGCTTGATTAACCTCATGTCTTGATCACCCTCAGCTTGATGAATTGAACCTTGATTTTCCTAGAATAAATTTAAATTCATTGTAAACATATTAATAATTATGTTTCTTTCTAATAATTAACCAACATATCAATAAATATCCACTCATGTTTGTCTAACACAGGTAATTTATTTCATTACTACTGATTTCATAACTGCTATGCAGCTGGGAATAAATAATTTTATCTTTGGCAACCTACAGKGTTTTATCTTCCCTGCACTGACAGTGAGTCAGATTGTACACTTCAGTCCATGCTCTCATTGCACTGATTTTATTACCAAAATCCACTTAAATTTAGAGGCATTTGGGTGACCCCAAGGCCACCCCCATGTCTGTGATGACAAATGTTTAAAGGACGCTGGAGAATGTCCCCGGTGCTGGTGGCACCCTGTGTGACCCTGCCCGTGGTGCTGCTGAGGTCACAGGGATTTTCTGAGAAAAGCTCTCCAGTAGAACCATTGTCCATGTGAAGGAGAAAAGCAGGAAAAGCTGCAGGGATGCAGCAGGTTGTGCCAAGACAAGCAGGGTGTGTGGACACAGAGCCTGGGCTGGGTGACAGGGAAATGACCTCTCCTGCCACGTGTGGGGACAAGGTCACCGACACCCCTCGATTTTGGATGGCCTTCACCCCTGATTGTGCCTCCCTGGGGCTTCCAGAGGTTGGATGKGGCACCCTTATCCTCAGGGAATTCTCCTCTGGGACTGGGAAGCTGGACCCAGCACTCAGGATTCAGTTTTGTCCAAAGGCAATGGCTTTGTACGTAAAGCTTTCACTTCACAATAAATTCACCATAAAYACAGGGAATCTGCAGGTTATGTCATTGAGGGTGTGATTTACTTCAGCTGGGATTTGCCTTTTCTCTGATCACTCAGGGTGCAAAAACACCTCTCATTTGAGGATTTATTGGACTTCAGTGGAAAGGCTGGCAGAGAGAAAACATGGGCTGTTCCAGCATTGGTGTGGCCAGCAGGACCAGGGCAGTGATCATCCCTCTGCTGGCACTCAAATCCTCAAATTTTGGATTTGAGGCACCTTAGAGCCTGGGGTCACCTTTGGGTCCCTCAGGATAACAAAGACATTGAGGGGCTGGAGCATGTCCAGGRMAGGGAACAKGGATGGGGAAGGGSCTGGAGTGGGTTTGACCCAGGGAACTCCTCCATGGTGTCTGGACACTGGACACAGCCACACCAGATCATTGGGAATGCAACAGGCTCAGTAAAAAATAAAAGGATTTGCTGCATAAGAAAACTATTCAGAAGTGCAGCATGATGTTGAAAGAAATAATAAATATATTGCTATAGCATGAGAAAAAGTTGTGAGCTCATACAACCATCAGTGGTTTGGTTTTTGTTTTTTTTTTCTCCAGGGAAAGAGAAATACAAATAAACACTTGTATAAGAAATACGTGTACCAGAGAAAGGCAGCTAGTCCTAGTTCATTCCTTCAAAAGCACTCCAGTGAAATTCTTTACAAATATGAATACGTTTATTTTCACCTCTGCTCACTTTTGCAGGGATTCGCTCAGCTGGAGGCCGTTTTAGGGATGGCACAGCAGCTCTGCGGTGTTGGAGCATCCTTCCCGTGCTCCCTTCCCARGGACGGGGCCTCGCTGCCCTCCAGTGGCAGCCAACTCCCGAACAGCTCCGCTTTTTCCTTCTGCTTTTAGTCCCTTCGGTCCAGATCTTTAYGGAAATTCTAACACTAAATGAAGCAATTTCCAGGGAGGGGTAAATCTGCCAGGGCAGCAAAACTTCGCTCTGTGAGGAAAGATCAACACCCAACCTCCAGCACAAAGCTCTTGCACTGCACACTCTGTTTGTTTCCTGTGACCATAGTTTGACAGATTTCTTTAAAAAGATGTTTGGGAAACATCTTTGCTCTTCCAAGATCACCTTCTTGAAATTCCAGGACCAATCCTTACTGTCACCACTGCTGGYTCCTGGCACACAGGATTAGCCCTCTGCATGACTTCCTTGGTTCCTGCTTCGTAAAGGAGACTCAGAAATGCTGGAAAAAAACAAATCTTGATGCTTCTTCATACAAAGATTTTTTCATTCAATTGTGTTCTTTCCATATCATTTTCCATACCTTTATCAGGATGATTCCAAATAKAGCAGCACAGTGCAAAGAAAATAAGAAAAGCATTCATGGATTGAAAGAATTTCTATTCCTTTTAAATTCAGCTAAGAAAATTCAGCTTTGTGTTTTCAGTCTGTAGCAGAGTCCTTTCCCCTGACAGCACAGAGTGAGGCAGAGCTGGAGGCATCATTTAGGGTATCAGAGGTTGTGGTGGTGTTGACTCCATCACCTCATGCCAGGGAGAAGATGGAGGGTCCTGCTGGATCCACAGCTTTGATAGAAGCCAATTTTATCCAGTCAAGGATGGCCTTTCCTAGGTGGGATTCCTGTTCATCATGCAAATCACTTAACATTAAAAAAATACCATGAAAACAAGTGGCAAGTACATCCAGCACAACCTGTGGTATATTTCCTCTCAATTATGACTTTATTTCTCCTTATCCTTTATTAATTTGCATTTACACTGGCACTACAGTATCTTCTGCCTCTCATTCTTTGATCACATAACCCACAACAATGAAATAAAAACCTGTCAGTAGTTTCTCACTCTTCATCTAAAAATACATTGATAGCACCTTGTGGCCCTGCCTTGCTCCATTTCCTTGATTATTCTGGTTCAGCAATTGTCCAGCCATGCCTTGGCCAACATCTCTTACAGCTCTTTTATTGCCAGTGAGACAGAGAGAGCTGCAGATCAGAAAGATCAGAAAGATGCTGGAGGGATCTTCTCCCAGCATAAAGAGGAGTCAGAAAACAAGAAAAAGCCATAAAAACTGCTTCTTACAGGAGTAATTTTGGCAGACAAAGAGAATCTGTTTGAGGCTTTCCCGACATTTGTAGGATGCTAATCTTCTGGCACAATCCTCACACCAATTTAATCTGGCTTAGCGTGGTCGTAAATTGGAAACTGTCTCAGTGGGTGGCATGAGAATCCTCACCAAACAGCCTAATCTCCAAAGGTAAATCCCAGCTTCCTGGAACAGCCCCACCACCACCACCAGGCCATGGAGGGGCTGGGAGTGTTGGGGAAGATCTCGGTGGCCAGCGGGATCGGCTCATCCGGATRTCGGGATGTACCCAGAGAAAGGAAAATCCTCCCTAAACCACTTCCTTGGCATGGAGCTGGGCRTTCAGGAGAGGGATCAGATTGCACAGAGCACGCCTTTGATGCAGAGCAGAACCCCTCTGGTATAAATGGTGCAGTTTTGTGGGGTTGGAGCAGACCACCCCAAGGACCATGGACCGGAACGTGCGACTCACCTGGCTGCTGCTGCTGAGCACTGCCCTCCTGTCCCAGCCAGGTACTGCCTCCAAAATGTTCTCATGCTCACAGGGAAAGGTTAAATTATTTACTAATTTAGACAAATTTATTTACTAATATAGTCCGGCTAATAATKTACTAATATAGTCTGGGGAAGTGGTGGCAAAGATTCTCTTTGAGTATTGCCGATGAGTTCTGTAATAGAATTGATGGTTTAATTTGTCTTCTACTTGAAAGATTCAGTCTAAATGTATAGGTTATATTACAAAATATATGTGTTTCAGAATATATGTATTTCAAAATAAATCTATTAAAAATACCTAGTACAATATATGCAATATATGCAATATATGCAATATTATATTAAGATACTATATTTCAAAATATAATCAATGAAGGTTATGGACTGAAAAAGGCTGAAAAAAATTCCTTTGTTTCTCTTCTGTGCGGGGAGTAGTTTGTGGAAGCTGTTCTCTAAATGCTCCTCATTTAATATTCTAGTGTTAATTAGAATTATTCTATACTTTAAAATGCAGAGAAAGAGAAGAAAAGAAATACAGAGCAATCTGCCAGACCCAGGTGGAAATAAGTGTGTTCTGCATGGCATGTTCCTTCAAATTTCAAACGAAAACATCAAACTTCCCTTACAGTCTTGCTAATTTGAATGAAATACTTTGAGCTTTGGTTATTACCACAGGCACAATAAAAGAAGAATTTCTAATCCCTTACAAGAAGAGGTGATTTCACAGAGTGCAGGTGAAGGGCTGGCTGTATTGAATAATTTACAGAACAGAGTATGATGCCTTATGCCAGGGCTGATACATTTCCTTTCTGCCACAGCGAGCGGAACCTGGTGGAACCAGCAAGACGACGATTCCAAATCACTATGGGACAAATTTGCRGATTGGTTCAAAGATAAATTTGTACCCAAAGGTAAGAGACACTTTCTTGAGTGTGAACAYATCTGGCAGAGGCGCGGAGCTCCCTGAGCCAGCCCTGGCTGTGATTTCTGACCGTGGTAGATCACGCTGTGCACGCAGCAGAGCCATGGGGATGAGAGCTTAGACAACAGAGGTTTAGCTATAAATACACAAATTGAGATTTACCTGTCAACTTTTGCTTTAGCGTCAGCAGCACAACCCCAACTGAGGCTGGAATCTGGAGGGCACCGATGCGCCGGGAGGGTTGAAGTTTATCATGCTGGAAAATGGGGCACGGTCTGTGATGATTATTTCAATATGAACAGTGCCAACGTTGTGTGCAGACAACTGAACTGTGGCCAAGCTGTCTCTGTGCTGGGACTGTCTTACTTTGGCCCCAGTGGCAAAGGCATCCAGTTGGATGATGTGCAGTGTAGAGGAACTGAATCCCACCTTTGGGACTGCCGGCACGCCGGCTGGGGCAAGCACAACTGTGGACACAATGAGGAAGTTGGTGTCATCTGCTCAGGTAAAAATAATCATGAAAATAAAAAAAATATAATAAGTAGAAACCTCCTTGGACTATCCTGTTTGCCATAAATGCAAGGAATGTCGGAGTAGAGCTTGGGAATCAGGTCAGGGTGAAATGTGTGTGTGTGGGATGTTTCTTGTGTTGAACACACGCACTTGTCTGCGTGACTGAGGAGCTAAAGGATGTCTTGGACAAAATAAGATTGGACAGCAAGCCTTGAGTATGAAAACAGTGAAAAGCAGGTAGTTCAGGACCACTTTAGTCAACACCTGATCAGAGCCAACCCTGAGACAAGGCAAAGATTTAACAGAAGACAGAGGCACATCCAGCTGTGAACAAGGCACATCTCAGTGGAAATGAAAATAATCCTTGTCATAAATATATAACATCAATAACTGYCCAATAAAGTAAATTTTTGCTTTTTTTGCTGTTCACAGATGCAATGCCCTCTACGGCTGCACCAACAGGTAAGGCAGAGCTTTTGAGGCAGGAGTCCATTAACCCTTTACAGTCTCCCCAGTGCTCAGAGTCTAACTTTTAACTCAAAAAATCATGTGATTACAGCTCCTTGGCAAACCATTTTCTAGCAAGGCACATGCTCTGAATTACAAGTTATTGCTCCAAATTATTTATTCATCCACTGCAATATTATTTCTGTTCTCTGCATTGCTAATACAAACTGTCCCTTATCTACTAATAATCATGGAAACATGAGGCAAGAATTTACACTCCAGGTCTAAATTTCTGACTCCTTTTTTTTCACTGTTCCTGAAATAATGATGACACCCTGGACACCTTAAAGCATAGACTCTGCTCACGTTTCCTGGGGTTTGTAAGTGTTGAGTCACTTAAGTTTTTCATGATGCACAGTCACAGAGGAGCAGGTGCTAAAATGCAATTTTCTGTCATATAAGATGATAGAATCATGATTACATGTTTTATGATGTTATATGTAACACAAAAATGAAAAACTGGTTCCCAAAATCAKTCATTCTTAAGGTTTTAACACAGCAGCACCTGTGACAGCCACCACAGAACCCCTGATTTCTGCTGGCAGAGGCCAGGTTCAAAATCAAACTGCAAATATCACACATGGAAATTTYGGGCAACAGATGCAATTTGTTTAAAGCAGACAGGAGGAACCCAAACCTCCCAAGTTTGCTTATAATGACCACTGGAAGATGTTGCTCTGAGCCACATGACAAAAATTTAAAGTCCAGGGATCTTTTTTTCCCCAAATTTGAACGATTTTCCAGGTCCTTGCAATGTCTCTGCAGGTTCCTCCCCTGCACCCAGCTCAACCCCGGCACAAATTGAAACATCTCCAGAGATTTTGTCAACCCTCGAGAAAGGTGAGGCACATTGGGGGCTGGAATTCACTCTCAAAGCACAAAACAACCTTTATCCCTCTCACAATGGCTCCTTTGCACCTTTCCAAACAACCATTGCACCTCTGGGAGTGAAACATTGCAGCCAGAAACAACACGGGGGTCAACTGCCTTCATTAATAATTATTAATGAGGTGAAAGTAACTTTTTGCAATCAAAAATGAAAGGCTGTGCAATGACTCAGCGTCCGACAAAGCCCTAATTTATCATCAAGACTTCCATTAGTGTCTTCACTCCCAATTGCTGCCAATCTCTCTCTGCTTTTTGTTTATTTTTATTATTAGTTGTGTCTTCTGAACTCAGTACTGCTGCAGGTGAAATCAGCCCATCAGCTGCCAAAATCGCAGCCACAGATGATAAAGGTAAGAACAGACATTTTATGTGTGCCTTTTGAAACAAACACTCTGTTAATTTGGGGTTTTCAGCTAAATTTAGATGCAACCATGTAAATCTGTAAATATTCATAGCAGACAGATTGCTGGGGATATTTATTAAATATTAAATAATGAAATACTCCAAATATTAAATAATAAAAATACTCCAAATACTAAATAATAAAATRTTAAATAAAGTCAAATACAAATAAAATTAAATACAAATACATTATTAAATATTAAATGTTAAATATTAAAAGAAGACATCTTTGGGAAGGAAAAATCCCTTTATAGTATCTTCACTTGAAAAAYATCATCCTGTCAGGACATAGAAGGGAATGCCTGTACTTATTGTTTAATACTTCTGAATTGCAGCTATAAAGAATACATTTATAAATTTGCAAAGGAAAACTGTCCACATCATTGCAATTTAGGGTATTCAAAATTCATAAAGGAATTTACGGAAGCATTAAGGAGCACAGCCAGGCATTTGCAGTCATTTCCCTGGGGGATGAGCCTCTCCAGTTGTTTATCAGACTGATAATCATGGGATGGTTTGGGTTGGAAGGGACCTTAGGATCACCTGCTCCCAACCTCTCCCATGGGCAGCACCCACCAGATCAGGATTTTTATCAAGCCTGAGACCTAAAGCAAGTCATAAACTCTTCAAATCACTCTTAAGCTTTTAACTGCTGCTTGAAAGCATTGGATTTCTCATGGATTTCTCACCCTTTCAGCCTCCTTCAGCACGGCTGTCTCCCTTCCTTCTGACACAGAGGAAACCACAATCACACCGGAGATAGGTAAAGAACATTGGCACAGGGAGCAGAGTGTCAGAAAAACGTGGTTAGGAGGGGACACCAGTGGAGAAGCCAAGATTTGCTGCAAAATCARCATCTCTCAGGGCAGCTGATGTTTGTCTGTGAATTTGGCCAACCTGCCACCAGCCATGGGGGGAGTTGGATGGGGCACACTTGGAAACACAGAATYTTGGCAATTAAATTCATCAAGAGCTGATTTCAACCTTATCTGAATGCTCTTTCCTTCTTGTTTCCAATGTTTCTCCCATTTTGTCACAGCCTTTGAAAATATTGCAGAACCGAATACGACTGCTCCACTCGCAGCAGATGAGACCACCACAGCTGCAGAAATCCTTTCCACAGTGGCTGAAGGTAAAGTACAGACACAATGCCATAAAATCTAATAATAGTGCTCGAGTTTGTTCAAAAGAGATTACATTGGGRGGATTAAATAAGTGAATAAAGCWCAAGATCAGTCAACTGCTAGTTCATCGTCTCAGTGAARAAAAATTCAGCTTATATTCAATATTAACAAAATATAAGCTCACCTGAGGTTTTGACTCAAATTACCAGAGGCTACAATCCAAGTTTCTTTTCCTTCAAGGACATAAYCAAAATCATATCAGCAATCATCAGCTCCATTTTCTGTCACTGACTGATGTTTAATTATTGTGGTGTTTATGTTTCTGATAGAGACATCACCCTTTCCTGCCAGTCATTTCACTTTCAAAAGGATAGAAAAAAATCTCCTACTTAGAAAACTATTTTACTGAGCTTTGATCAGATTTTGCTACTTGCCTTGCTTATTCAGACAATTTCCTTTTACTAATAGACAATGTGACAGGGTTGCTGTTCAATAGTTAAGGGAAAGAAAGGCTCTTAATACCTCTAATAACTTCATTAATTTGTACCTGTTGCAGGTAAACTGTTTGGAAGTCTCAGGGAAATTAAGTGCTCTTAATTTCCTACTGATTCCTTTAATTATATTTTACATTTAACAAAGGATTTTCTTTGAAGAGATACAGATATTATTTTCTCTTATTGATTTGCTGAAAGAGAAAAGTAGCTGTTAGCTGTCTGTAGGCACCCCACAAGAATACATTTAGGATTCCTGAGACTACTAGTTAATCTGTCCTTTATTTTCTGGAAAAATGCCCCTGAAAAGTTCATACTGCTGATCATATTTCACATAAATGAAATTCTTAATTTACTTARAAACTTCAATGGACAAGGTGCCTCCTTCCCATAAAGCCATTTTCAATACAGCAGAATAACAATAAATTCATTTCTGCCCGCAATTCAAGACTTGGATCTGAAGAGAAAATTTTTAATCTGCCTCTTGCTCACTATTTCCACCTGGATTTTGACAGCTAATGTAGTTGTAAAATAGTCTTAAACTTTCTATTTAACACCTTTCACCAWCTCTGATGAATACTCAGCACCTGGATCAACAGGTTAATTAGCATTTTTTCTCAATTATCTCATATTTGTCTCGACCCAGATCTTGGGGAGTGAGCCAAGCACGCTGCTGCTGGCAGCTCTTTGCAGCCAAAATCTGCAGAAGAAAGTGCTTGGCATGGTGCTGGGATGGAAAGAGCTTTGATCAGGGTCACAAAAAAGGAATTCAGGACAAAGAGCCTGGTATGGGTTTCAGGGGAAAAACTACATTTAACATGTAAACAATATTTAATTTCACCTTTTCTTTCTCACAGCAGCATCTACTGCTGCACCAGCAGACACTAGTAAGTAATGCAATGTTACTGTGGCTAAATGTTATGGGTGTTAGGGGGAAAAGAATACACTTTTAACATGCAGACAATATTTAATTTCACTTTTTCTTTCTCACAGCAGCAGCATCTACTGCTGCACCAGCAGACACCACCACTTGTAAGTAATATAGTGTTGCTCTGGCTAAATGTTATGGGTGTTAGGGGGAAAAATATACATTCAACATGCAGACAATACTGAAATTAATGTTTTCTTTCTTACAGCAGCAGCATCTACTGCTGCACCAGCAGACACTACAACTAGTAAGTAATACAGTGTTGCTCTGGCTTACATATTACAAGGTTCAAAGCAAAAATATATGCTTAAAATACAAATTTTATTTAATTTCATCTTTTCTTTCTCACAGCAGCAGCCTCTGCTAGTCCTGCACCAGCAGACATTACCAATGGTAAGTAATAAAGTGTAACTAGAGGTTACATGCAATGGGTGTCAGGGAAAAAATATGCATTTAACAAGTAAACTATTTAATTTCATCTTTTCTTTCTCACAGCAGCAGTATCTACGGCTGCACCAGCAGACACCACCACTGGTAAGTAATGCAGTGTTGCTCTGGCTTACATGTTTAGTTGCCTTCCCATGCTCTGATCATGTATTGACTGGCTCCCTGTGTCCATAATTACATAATCTCAGGGATTTAATTGTCAGAATTGGAGATTATCCCAATTGCCTTTCTTTTGGCTTCCAGACACAGTAAAGGAGCAAAAGGGAAAGGAGAAATACAGGCCCTGATGAAAGCATCAGGGAAGKGGCAGGCACACTACCTCAGTATTAACTCAGATCTGCACTTGATCATCCCATTCCCAGAAAACCTGCACTTCCCAGAGCTGCATCCCAGTCACTGCACAAACTGGGATGTGTTTCCCATGGGAAGGGACAGGCTCAGTGCCCACTGAGGCGCTGGCACAGCCCTCGCCAGCACATGGCTTTGTGCAGGCACTGTGTTGGAAACATTGACCCATTAACCCCTAAATTAGTGTCACCAACCAGCCCCAGGCTTCCAGGGCTGTCAGAGCCCGGCAGAGGCAGCTCAGGGATGTGTTTTCCTCCCACTGAAGCTGCTCCCACTCCAGGCACTTTGCCCTGGACAGCAGCACCATTGTCCAGCCCTCGAKTGAGACCTGCAGCTCTCCTGAGCTTTGGGTATCTCTCACCTTCCCAGYGCTGTGAAAACAGTTTTTAACCTGCAGCTTTGTTTTCTCTCATTTCCCTGAGCAGCCCCTGCAGAAGACACGACACCTGAAGCAGMAGGTGTGTATGGATTTAGTAGAGTGGTCAGAATGTCAGGATCAAGCATTGGCTTGAGTAAAGTCCTGCTGCCCTGCCCTTTGACAGCCCTGGCTGTGCCCACACGATAATGGAGCAGGTACTGAAGTGTGGCTTTTGTTTTCTCTTTCACAGCCACGACCAAGCCCACAACAGCTGAAATCCYAGGTATTTATTTCTGGTCATTTCTTCAGCCCTGGTGAGCAGTTCACTATTTTTCATGTGAGTCACCAATGTATTTAGAACACGGGCAATGTGTTCTTCATTTTTCTCTCCTCACAGTGCCAAGCCCAACTGCTACATCAGTCCCTCCAGCTCCTGAAACAACAACAGCCATTGCCACCAGTGAGTGATGCAGATTTATCCTGGTTCATACTCTTAGTTCTCCATCAAAACTGGAGTCTGATGATCTGCTGGCAAGGCTCCCTGTCTCCACAGCATGCATCATCTCGTGGATTTMATATTTAATTTTGGAAATAATTTTTTTGGCTTCCATACAAATGAAGGGATCAAAAATGCTGTTGGTAACTCATGGGACAAACACCTGCTCTGCTGGAAGTTCTAAGGAAAGGGAATTCACTGGGGTGAAGGCATASTTTCCAGTTTACACCAACATAAATKCAAATTTTCTCTAGATCASCTCACTCCTAGAAMGCCAGCCTCCCTGCACTTCCAAAGCTGCATCCCCACTGGAAGCTGAATCAGTGGGAATCCTTCTGATGTATTCAGTGGTATTCACTTTGAATCTCAGTTTTCCACAGTGGGCTTAATCTTTTGAAAAAATCAAATTGCAAATTCTGCTCACTATTGATTACATTTTGTCTCAGTTCCTTAGAGAGYAAACCAAGGGGTTTGTTTTTAGTCTGGCTTTGTCAGCTTCACCTCGGTAAAAAGCACTTGGCTGCTTTGGTAAAACAAACAGGAAACTGAACTTCAGGTGCAAAGCAGAGATTTGAGCATGGGAGTATCACCACAAACAGAGGGATAAACAGAATTAAATCTTGTTGCCAGTAATATGTCATTTGTAGTATTCAAACCCCTACATTTTCCTCAGCATGAAACCTTTGTCCATGACAATCCCACTCCTCAGAACTGTTGCTAATAACATTTCCTAGTCCTAATGCATTCAGCTCATTACAATGCTTATTAATTGAATAATTTTTATGCAATTACTTAATCAACATTATAATGTTTATTAAGTAATTGCAGAGAATCACGTATTTCCCTCAATCAGCTCACTTTTAAACCTTTTTATTTGCATTAAAAGCCCGTCCACAGACAAGCGCAGCAACTACAAGCTCAGGTAAAGTATTTTGATTCTTTCTACTTTTTAATGACTTCTCYTCCTAAGGGCAGGATACTCTGGCTAAGAGATGTGAGCTGGGATGGGCTGGCAGTTTATTGAGAGAGGGGATCTGAGTGCAGGGGAAAGGGAAAGTGGGAGAGGCTGGATGCAGGCGGAGAGATTGGGAATGCCACAGCTCACCCAGGGACCACATGGCACTGATAACAGGGGCTGACAGCAGAACCACCCTCGCTGGTGAGTGCCAAGGGGGGAGCAGGCCTGGGTCTGCATCAGTTATGGAWAAAGAACATTTGAAATGCCCTCCCATACCCTCCACTGCTGCTCAGCCAGTGCCCAGTCTCTGGAGGGCTCACACGCAGAGATAGCTTGTACTCTGGGTGAATTCACCCTCTCCCCCCTATGAGAGAAGAGCAACAAGGAGTAACCTTGGGGTTAGTTGTTATAGGAGGGAGAAACGATATTTTAATGGAACACCATCAAAGGGAGAAATTCCCCTCCTCCCCACTCTAATTTAAATTTGCAAAGCAGGCTGGTATTTAGTACATGCTGCATTTTTCTCTGTTCACTCTGGTTTACTCACATTCCATCCCTTCCTYTGCAGACCATATTGCTCTGCCTCCCTACGTGAAGCTGGCTCTGCTGAGATATTTAAATGCCRTGTGCCAGCCAAGGAGACCTGGGATGCCAGGTGCAACTTTGGAAGGGTAAATATTAATTCATGCACATGAGGTGCCCCAGCCAAGCTGGGATACCCCAAACATGATTTCCCACCACGTTCTTACACCCTTCAAACACACAGGTTCAATTTGATTTGATACTCAGTCATACCCATACTACCAATTACTGATCACACTAAAACTTTGCAGAACAYCACTATTTCTGCAGCATTCTTGATGTCCACAGGTTCCTGGAGCCATTCTTGCTGGAGTCATTGATCAATGGTACCAGAGGATGCTGGCAGGGTTTCAAAGACATGTCAGAGGGGCTGGCATGCTGGTGTTGTCTTGGCTGTCCAGGGGAATCCTTCATAGACAGCTCCAAGCTTCCACAAAGCAAAAGCCTTTTTTCCAGGGCTGGGCTATCCTTTAGTTTGTTTTGATTAAGCATGAACAGCAAAATTCCACCACTTCATCACATTAGAGTTTATAAACTGATTTAATATATATTAACAAAATTCCACCAGGTGCTTTACATGTGTGATATTTGTAGGTGTTGTGATGCATATTATACCAGCTGACATTCAAATTCCATGTAGTGGCATCTGTGCTCAGGAGTGCAGTGCACTGAGCTGTGATTAACATCACAACTGGAGGTTTTTGAAGGAAAGTTCCTTGTAACAAAAGAAACAAATGGGCTTAGTGAGCATGTAACAATTATTATATGACAATTTATGGGTGGGTTTGTTTATTTTTCGTTTTCAGGTGTGTAAAGGACACAACCTGTGGGAATCACCCTTCATCAGGCCAGAGGGTGGTCCAGCTCCGTTACAGAGCTCCCCTTAACCCAAGAATTTGCCTACAGTGCAAAGTATCGGGGTGCAACACACAACCTCCTCTTCCTCCTCCCCGACCCTTCCCAGGGAACAGGTTACCACCATTCCCAGGGAACAGGTTCCCACCCTTCCCAAACCGGCCCCCTCMGCCTCCTCGCCCCTTCCCAGGGAACAGACTCCCTTATTCCCAAGGCTCCCCCATTTACTGGAGAAGAACCAAGAGAAGCACAAGTGACGGCGTCGTTGTTGTCATTGTCCCCCAGTAATGCTGCTTTTCTGGCCATGACCTTCTGGTGACCACCTCTAGACCTGCTCATTGTGTTCCAAGATCTGCTGCTGATTTCTAAAACTGTACTAGTGGGTGTAMATCTCAAGGTATTTAATCTTAATTCTACTTGGGTTCCTTAATTTCAGGTCTTTAGGATCTACCAAGTGGATTTGTAAAAGCCTAAACTTCAGTAAAAACTCTCAGCAACAAAAAAAATTGAATCTACTGCCTGTTTTTTTTCTCATCAAGACTTTGTCACCCTCTCAAAGTTATTCCAGTTCTCCTCATTGTACTAAATAGTTCAAATATTGGGCATTTAAGGATTAACCTGCATTATAGTTCAAGTCCACAAGTCATAGCTCTGCTTTATCAGCTCACAAAGAGGGAAATTCAAGAGAAATACTTCTTGCAACCAGTAATGTCTGAGCAATCACCTTAAACAGGAACTTTWAAAATATTTAGAAAAATTATTGAACATGTAATCAGGTATAATCTCTGCAACACACATAAGCTATTTTAGCTTTCCCATAAGTCAGGTTATATTAGTGAAGATTAGAACTGTTAAAATATTATCCATCTAAATTTACTTCTATAAACATTTGCTTCATCCTTTTTCTTTCAATGTGCTCAGTTTATATCACTTGGAGCAAAGACAGTGTTTTAAAGAAGACAYAGGTCTGAGATTAGAAATAAAGTATAATTACAGATGCATCAGATATCAGTTTGCTTATAAAAGAAAGTGGTTTTATATTAAAAAAAAAATACTATGAAAGAAAAGCACCTGGCTGTGTTTCAAGAAGGTCTTGACCTTTCTAGGAAACCTGGAGAAGCCTGTTTGCACAGCTGGGGGTTTGTGCTGTCCATGTTGGAATGGAGCACTGGCAGCTCCGGAGGGAGCCCTGGCTGCTCCCACACCCTGCAGGCAGCACCCCAAGCCAAGGCCAGGTAACAGCACATCTGTGGCACTGGCACAGCCCCAGGAGCTCCACTGCTGCACTGAGAAATGCTCCACAGTTCAGAGCTCTGGTCCTTAYGGGGCAAAATAGGGTAAAAATACTGGAACAGGTGCTTTGTTAAAGTTGTGCTAAAAGGAACTGAAGCTTTTAGAACAGTGCTCATTTCTTGCCTCAGGAAGGAAAGGCTGATTCCTTTTTTCTTTTGTAGCTTCTAGTGTGGGGCTAAGAAAGTTCTGTCTGCAAAGTGGTTGCAGTGCAATCTTCTTTTAATCTGTGACAAACATGAACTGGGCCTTGTTCATCCCGGGGTGTTTCAGCAATACATTCATGACAATTCTTTTACAATACTTGCACTTCACAACCTGAGGAATCCTCAGCAAGGACAGGGAATGGTTTGCYCAGTGTAACCTAAAGGGAGAGATGTCAAAATGAAGGTGGGAGAAACAAAGCTCCTGCTGAGCAGTGCTAAGAGAAAACTGCAAATGTGTCTCCCAAGGAGTCTGCCAACCCCTTCCACAACATTCCTACTCAAGTCAACGCCCCCAAACAGACACTAAATTAAAGAAACTGAAAAATGTGCTTTGAACTCAGAGCTGACAAAAGCACAGGTAAACTTACTCCAGACAGTGCCCAAATGGGCCCATCTGTAACTTTCCCATTTATATCTGTTAAAAAGAAACAGTGACTGAGAGATTAAGCCCTCCCTCCACGATACCATGTACTACAGGGTGATTGTGAAATAGCAGRAGGTATAAAAGTCAGAAAAGCCAGAGCCTGCCCTCCCCAGCTGCCCTCAAAATGCAGCTGCTCAGGCAGTTCCTCCTCCTGCCTCTCTTCACTGCTCTGGCTCTCCCTGAAGACAACTCAATAGAATTCTCAGGTATGGAAATCTGTTTATATGTGACATTTTATTGATTTCTGCAAAACACGTCTTCTATAGGCAACTGAAGAGCAAAACGTTAAACATCTCTAAAAGTGAATCTTATTTTTGTGTGCTGATGCACAACGGTGACACCTAAATGTGACGGCAAGCATGAAAAATGGTAAATAATAAAAAATAATTCAATACATTCCTCCCTATGCTACTTCCCTTAATTTAAGAACTCGATTTTGAAAAGGTTTTCGTCTGGAATGTAAATTTGCTTTTGTAAAATAATRCTATATTGGAGTAACAGGAATCAGGTGACCAATTAGGAAATTACTGCTTTTTAAAAGAGATTTCTTCATGTTCTCTTTGTTCGATCAGAAGCAATAAAGAACTGCTTTTTGCTCCTTTTGGGGTCACCATTCTGTGCTCAGATGTAGTTGGGTTGTGGGTTTTTWTCATAAGAGAATGTACAAGTCCCCAGGCTTGAAGTGCTTGTGGTGACAAACCTTCCTGAAGAGGGATGCTGACGTGTCCTGTATCAYTTGGCATTTCCAGTTATACTATCATCTTGAGCCTTTTCTCTGCTACTAAGAAAACCAGGATAAACTCAGTTTTTAGTATTCTTTTACCATCTGATTCATCAGATTTCATAAACTGAAATAATATGCATTTCTTTAGCATATTTTTCACATCTGTTTGATGATGGACTCTCCCAGTCTTTACATAATGGAGGATGAAAATCTTACTGCAAGAGAGAATTTAAGAGATATCCTTGCAAGCTGTTTTTTTGTGTTTGCTGTTGTTCAACAGGGGTGCCTCRCTGTGGGGCTTCACTTCATGAGCCAAACAAAGCATTGAGGATTGAACTAAATGCAAATGCAAACTGCATCTGGCAAATCCAGAGGAATACAAATCAAACAATTAGGCTCATTTTCTCCCATTTTAAGTAAGTATTTCCTACTGATGCTTTTGTACGGTTTCATTTTCCTGGAATATAGCACAGAAGTTTATTGCTTCTAAATATTTCCCTGCATTGAATGTGCTATGCGCTGTCCAGTGAATCCCAGAATGGTTTGGGTTGGAAGGGACTGACTGGGAAATCTCCCACCATCCCAGGGTGCTCCAAGCTGTGTCCAGCCTGGCCTTGGRCACTGCCAGGGATCCAGGGGCAGCCACAGCTTCTCTGGGCACCCTGTGCCAGGGCCTGCCCACCCTCCCAGGGAACAATTCCTTCCCAATATCCCATCTCACCCTGCCCTCTGGCAGTGGGAAGCCATTCCCTGTGCCCTGTCCTTCTATGTCCTTGTCCAAAGTCCCTCTCCWGCTGTCTTGGAGCCCTTTAGGTCTCCAAGATCTGCCTAGAGATTTCCCTTCTCCAGGCTGAACAACTACCTCTCTGAGCCTGTCTCCAGAGCAGAATTGTTCCAACCCTGGGAGCAACTTCTTGTGCTGGGGTCCCAGAGCTGGATGCAGCATTCTAGACAGGGTGCCATGAGAGCAGAGTAGAGGAGAAGAATAACTTCCCTCAAGCTCTCTTCCTTTGAGGTAGCCCAAACCCATTAATTTCCTGAGTTGCACACAGACACTTTTGGGTCATGYTGAGTTTCTCATCCACCAACACCCCCAAGTCCATCTCCCCAGGGCTGCTCTCAGYCCATTCTCCACCCAGCCTGTATTTGTGGGATTGTCCCAACCCGTGTGCACACATTTATCTGTAAGCCTGTGTATCTGCCAGTGAGCTCAGTGGTTCTCACCATGTTTTTTTCAATAGATTTGCTCCTTCTTCAAGCTGTGAAACAGAAAGCATTAAAGTGTTTGATGGCCCCTCCACYAATTCACCWCTYCTTGGACAAGTGTGTGATGACACTSWTGCAGTCCCAGTGCTTGAATCGTCTTCAGACAGTTTAACTTTTCTCATAACAACCAATTCTGTGGCTTTCACAMGAAACTTCTTTGTCTACTATTACTTCTTTTCACCAGGATCAAGTAAGYCATTAATACCATTTGAACTGCACCAAAAAAGAAACTTTCATTAGCCTCATACAGGTCTTTAGGCCTCAGAGAATGGAATGAAGGAAAAAATTAGTGAAAGAGGCACAAATAGTGCATTTACAGAGATCCTAAAAAGTTAAACTTTACTTGGAAAAGTGCTAAGGCAACTTTATTGGACTTTCAAGACTTCCATGAAATCTACTCGGTTAGCAAATATTACAGCATTTACCCGGCTAGTTACATACATGTTTTTCTTTTCAATATGATTCATAACATGACTTATTCTGTTACTAATACATCTCCTTTTCAGAAACTGAAAATTGTGGGGGAGAATTAACGGGTCCCAATGGGACATTCAGCAGCCCCAACTACCCAGCACCTTACCCTGGATTCAGATACTGTGTCTGGCACATACAAGCACCAAAAAACTCGAAGATAAACTTACAGTTCCAAGATTTTTTGTGAGTAAATGCCCCAATGCTCTAATTCTCTTTATTCATTCTATTCAAAAGGCATTACTTCTTTAAACATAGGAAGAAGTTCTAACTTTTAGAACATCTGTACACTTTTAAAATCAGTGGGTTTTGTTGACTTTTATGATAAAATGAGTGCAAAGTGTTYCACATCCCTGTACATTAACCTAAAGTTGCTGCAGTGCCAGTCAGAGAAACATGGAAAACATCTCGGGTGACCAACCATGAGGTGTAGGTCCACATCTTGAGATATTCAAACTGCAGCATGCTCTGCAGGAATTCAGTATGAGGTGTACAGGATTCCACAGGAAATCCTTAAGTTGACCACTTTGAGACAATGAACTCTGCACAGTATGGAATGTGCTCTCAGCACCCCCCTGCTGATATTGTTCTGGGAGAATCCAYCCTTCACTGGTGAAAAATTGCAAGAATCTTCCTCTGTGATACATACAAGAGATTTCAGAGGCCCACAGAAGCCAACCCTACAATTTAAGAACTATTTATTTTGAGAAACATAAATATTTTTATGTTTCATTTGGTTTTAATAATGTKTATTTGTGTGTTCTTCTGTTCTCCATTCTCTTATTTCAATTCAGTGGAACTCACCACTTTATCTGCACTCCTCTATCCAGTACAAACAAAGCTGTGCTCAGATTTCCCTGAAATGGTTTTTCCTCTCCCTGCAGCTTGGAATTGGACAGAAACTGCCAACTAGACTTCACAGCAGTYTATGATGGCCCCACCACTGACTCTAGATTATTGGGGAAAGTGTGTGGTCGTGCCCAGCCCACATTTGAGTCTTCTTCAAACATGATGACAGTTGTACTGTCCACAGATGACGCCACCTCCTACAGAGGATTTTCAGCTCAGTATTCCAGTGTTCCCCTGCCAGCTCCCGTGGATTTCAACAGTGAGTGCACTCGCTACACGGGAGAGGATGATGGGTTTTCTTCATTTCATGATTCTTCTCTCACAAACATATAAAAGAACTGACAGTTGATACTGAGGAGTTCAGCCTTTTTATTGGCAGTCTTTAACTGTCTTTACACACAAAAATCCCACATTAGTCTCACCTGTAGAGCATCATTTATTTCCTGGCCCACCTGCAAAAGAAAACCTGTTTTGGGTCCTTTTTTTCTAGCTGGCTCTACTTAAAATCCAAGCTTTTCCTTCCCTTGGACAGGCACGATTATTGTGCTCAGATGCAAATACAAATTCTTATTGACTGGTAAGTTTAAATGCTTTTCTTGCCTGAGGTACTCAGGAAAATGGTCTGCATTGATTAGTCAGAGTTTAGGTGGTAATTTCTTTTCCCCCTGGGCTGGGCATTATTTTCCTTATTGGTCCTATATCCTTTTGTGTCTATCTTCCCATTAACTGAGAWAGAAAAGAGCTTCTAAAGCCTCAATGCCTGAGATAGATCAATTTCCACACCTATCATTCTGCACTAAACTTCAATTCCTTTTCCCTTTTATAAAGGAAGAGATCCATTCTGTGTTACTTTAACACATTAACACATTTCTATGTTAAACTGAATTTAAAATTAAACTTTCAATGTGGTTTTGCTCCTGGTTTAAAGTTGAGCATGAAATTTTGGTGCAAATTCTGCATGACCTCGAGCATGTATGAGCTTTTTCACTGACAAATCCAGAATCACGTTCAAGGATTAGACACAGCAGTTAGTTCTAATGTGTTTTTGGTTTTTTTCTTTTTCAATGGCAGCAACCCTTACCTGCCCTTCATACAGCATGAGAATTGTTCTGAGCAAATCTTACCTGGCTTCCCTTGGTTTTAGTGAAGCTCACCTGCAGCTCAACGATCCATCTTGCAGACCAACTGTAACAGATTCAGAAGTGATCTTCTCCTTCCCATTGGCCAGCTGTGGAACAATTAAAAAGGAAATGGTAAAAATATGAACAAGCTAACAAACAGCTTATGAAAGACAAGAGCTGGTAAAAGCAGTGTATGAAGAGCATGTAAATTTACTTTCACTTAGCTCATCCCATGGTATGTCTCTTGTCTTGAAGTAGAATATTTTTCTTCTTTAAGAGCCTGATAATCAATGAACCTTTCAAAAGAAATATAAAGAATCCACAGAAATGAACCCCCCAAAAATTCCCAAGAGCTAGTTCATAGCACTGTTATCATAAGGCTGGCTGTAGCATAGCTTTGGTGCTTCCMACACTCCATGCACTATTCCTTAACCTTTTTGCTGCCTGAGTAGTGTTTTTTTTCAGAACAGGAGGGTTGATAAGGTTTTTTGGTTGCAGCCTGTTTAACATTTCCAGGGTATCTCAAGCCTCTGATAAGCACAGCTGGGCAGGTTTGTAAGTTTGGTGCAATGGCTTTCAATGCTCTGCTCATGCAATCCCAGCTGAGCCCTTCCCACCGTTCCTTTCCCAGGCTGAAAGCCACAGTATCACTTACACCAACACCATAACCCTGGCTCCAGCTGGCAACGTCATCACCCGCCAGAAGAACACAGAGATCATTGCAGAATGCAGAATCAGCAACAACGCAACCTTGGAAGTCATTTACGTGACAAAAAACAATGCCATCCAAAAAATAATTGCTGGAGGAAGGTACAACATCAGCATGGCCTTCTACGAGTCAGATTCCTTCTCCAAACCCATACAATACTTCCCATACTACGTGGACTTGAACCAAACTCTCTATGTTGCTGCAACTCTTCATTCCACTGACCCAAATCTCCAGGTGTTCATTGATACCTGCACAGCATCTCCACAGGAGGATTTTGGATCACTGACATATGACTTAATCAGGAATGGGTAAGGCTGATTCTGTTACAGTTTCCTAATGTGTGAGGAAATAAAATCTAAATGTCAGCTGCACTTCTTTCATTTTTGTCTTCCACTTATTTAGTAGACTGTGGTTGGAAGCCTTATTTCAGAGAAACAGAGCTAGGAAAAACATGAACCAATTATGGTGGGCAAAGCAAAAAAAACCACATCATTCTATGCCCATGTGTAAAAACAACACCCTGGTTAAGTGCTGTAGTTACAGTTCACAGTACTTAGTGAGAATTACTATGTTAAGTGGACTTTTGTAACAGATCTGTCCATTCTGTTGCAGCTGCAATAAAGATGACACTGTGGTAACCTACCCAGCATTTGAAAACCATGGAAGATTCAAATTTCGGGCCTTCAGGTTCCTGAGGAGCTTTCCATCAGTTTATCTCCAGTGTAAYGTTGTGATCTGTGACAGCAACAACACTGATTCTCGCTGTGCCAGAGGCTGCATCACCAGGCAGAAAAGAGACATTGCTCCATACACATGGAAAACCAACACTGTAGWGGGCCCCATCCGCCTGAAAAGAGATCTCAGGGCTGCTGAGCACTCAGGTAAGAGTRATAAAAAAATTAAAAATAAACATATATATGTGTGCACTTCACTGTTTTTAGTTGTTGGTACTGCAGATAATAAACACAGCTGAGTTATTCCAGGTTAAATCCTCCCCCTGCATGCAGTACCCAGGAGAGCAGGAATTGAGTTTTGGGAGCAGAAACCAAAAGCACCATGCCTTCAAATGAGAGCTGAAAGGGTGTTTGTAAGACAATCAAGCTTTAGTGGCGTTTGCAGTCTGATCTACAGTGGTCAAGTACCAAGAGCAAAGAGAAACTACRAAGTATGGAAAAGTTATTTTTAAAATATTGCATTATTACTCCCACTATGCTCAGTTGTCACTTTCATGGAGCCCAAAACTCCACCTGACAAATGCATATTGGGCCACTTGCTTTCAGGTACCAGATCTAAGAAATATTTAAAATTAATCTTGCTCTTAAGAGTAGTAAGAATATTTTCTTTTTTTCTTGGCTTTTCTTTTTTTTAATTATTAACCTTTCTGAACTCCAGCAACATTTTAGGTATGGTCCCATTTATTCCAATAGCAAAACATTTGGCATCCGTATGAGTGAAGTGGGTGTGTAATGTGAAAAGGATGCAAATGCAAATAGATCACACTCAGGGTGTTATAAAGCACAGAATGAGTTTTACTGAGGAGCAGATAGGAAACCACTGGAAGGCACAGGGTTAGAACCACAAGTTGSTTTTTTTGCCCAGCTTTTCTTCAGCAAATGCCTCAAATCTCTCTGATAGTGACAGCACTGCTTGGCAGTAACTTGGCTGCAGCAATACCRAAGAATTTAACATCATGATGTTCTGCAGGATTGTTTTATTACCAATTTTTACAAATCTTCAGTACTACATATTCAGAATGTGCACTCTGTGGGTAATCAAATGCAAATATCTAGAAAATGTTTTACTCTAAATTTTAAACACTATTTTTGTCTCTATACAGAATCCTTCATTGAAGCAGAAGCTGAAAAAACACCAAACCTGCAACAATACAACTTCTACACTCTGGCTTTTGTGGTTTTAATTTCAAACATTCTCATTGTGGTAGCTGTGATACTAAAACATCACAAACACCAAGCACGATACAGCTACAGSTCCTTTTAACTACTTCAGAAGATTTTTAATTAGTGACAATTCCTGTTCAGATTTGTCACTGAAAGAGGAAAAAACTAAAAATTAAAAAAATCAATAAATTAACAGCATTTGAACGCAACAACACTCAGAAACACATTTCAACTTCCTTTGCAATTAAAAAACTCATCAAAACCRAAAACCTCTCAACTTAGTATTCTATCTTAAGTCATTGAGTTGAAAAAGAGCGTGTATCTACCTCAAGATAATCTTTAAACCTTTAAAGGTATGAAGTACAGGATAATTTAAGGTCCTTGTTTCTTAAAAGAGATAAAAACCCTCTARTCTTTTTGAATCAGTTTGAAACTGCACCTTGCCAGGAGTGAGCTAAGCTGAGGGACAACTGTAAGATGTCTTTTCAAAGCAAATTATCCTCTCTTCCAAATCTGCTCCTGTGGGTTACTACATCAGGCTATGACAGTCTTCAAAAGGCATCAGTTTTCCTGGAGAACAAAATATTAAGCAGACTAAATAAAGATATTGGATTATACATGCCTATGCTGTTTCTGAGCCAACACTTTTTTCCCCATCAATAGCTCTTGCCAAAAATGTCTGTGCACCCATCTGAGGGATTTACCATCAAGTCCCTACACKGTTCATTTTAATGGTGCACTCCAGAATCCAAGAGCAGCAAACAGAATGAAGCCTGAAATTTGAGTTTTCATAGAAGAGGAACTTTGGGTCACATTCCTACCTCTCCAAATGCCAGCAGAACTGATCCCAAAGKGTTAAAGGAAGTGTGAAGCAGTAAGGAAACTTCTCTGCTCTTCTGGAGCTACCCCAGCACATCCTATCTGGGAATGACATCTGCTTGAGAGGGACCACAAATGAAGTACTTGCATTTCTTAGGATACTGAAAGATGGATAMGGTCTGCTGAGTATGCATTCATTTCAGTTGTTCCTGCACACTCAGGTAAGTTTAAGAGGAAAAAAAAAAAGATATGGCAGTCTTATTTTAGGTCCTCCTCACTTAAGGAGCTTGGATTCCTAATTCAGGTTCTTGTACAGCCAACAAGGCTTTCAAAGAGTCCAGGCAGGGTTCACATTCCCCCAGCTCTCTAAAGACAACTCCATAAACTGTCTAAATTAGGCAATGACAATCCAACCTTCCTCTCAGAGATGGAACAAAGAATGTCTTCAACAGGAGTGCCACTAAAATAAAGCAAAAGCACAAACTGCATTCTATTCTACTGTTAACACATTTCACATAAAAAACTAATACAACCAAAAAAAGGTGAACTGATTACATGCAGGTAAAAAGATAGGCAGTCACTCAAGTTTATTTAGAGTACTCCATTGTTCCAAGTGGAACTGGGAACTGTTCATACAGCTTCTAGTGATGCTCTTTAAATAAATAAGCTACAAAGGGCATACAAAACTCTTATATTTAGGAAAAAAMACATATTCTTAAGATCTTTCATAAAACTAACAACTTTTTACAACAGTGGATAGTATTACAGTAACAAAATGCAAGTTAACAATACTGAGGTTCTTTACATTTTTACTGCATAAATACTAAGCTTTTTAAAGTGTAATTCCCCTTAAAGTATTTACATTGAAATCCTACCTCTGCATTCATCTCTCTCCATTAGAAAACCCCTCATTAGAATCATAGTGTGCTTGGCAAATTTTGTTTTGTTTCGAGTTCTGAACCAAGTCMATCAGGAGAAGCATTTTATTGTCTATGTGTGTCTGAAGAGCTTGGATTTGGCAGTCAATATAGTCCATTAGTTTCTTCTCCATAAGATCCAGATTTTTTGAAATTATCTTTTCCAAATAGGAGCAAATAGGCTGCTGTTCTACTCTGTAAAAAGAGCAAATATAAGAGTAAATATAACCTATTTATTAATGACAAAGGGCATAATAGAGATGTGGGCACTTGGCCTTTTAAATATAGAATATTATTTATTAGGCAATGAACTTCGGAAGGCATTAGGCTTTTAGCAGAATTCYCTGCCTGCCACACTTTAGATCTCTATTTTTTTTCATAAACATGCTATTGTACATTGTCATCTTCAAAGGCTCAATTATGCATTGGARAGCTTAGTTCCATAAAACAAAATCCACCCAAGCCAACAACAGAGTTTGTATTCTGTCAGCGTGGCAGACTGTCCTTGCCAGCAAATGTACTTCAGGAGTTATCCAAACTATGCAACTCACTGGTTTTSCATCTGCATTCTTTAAAAATACTGGGGCTGAGACATTCTGTTACAATCCTGATTCCTACACAACATTCCTACATCTCACAAGTTCCACTATTGTTCCTGAGGTATCAAACTGGGTGACTGTGACATTTGCTCTTCAAATGCCAACAAACGAGGAGGAACAGGAAAATCAGTGGGATGACACACTCCAACTACAGCAGAAAGATCATGGCACATTGTGTGAAAAAGGAAAGATGTAGGGGTAAAAGTGGTCAAAATGAAAATGTAGTAGTATAAGAGAAACTAAAGGAATATGAAAATACAGAAACATACTTTTTAAAACTAGATTAAATGGAGTTAAAAGACAAAATATTTRGTGACAACAGACATAATCTCTTCCAAAAACACTCCTACATTCAAGCAGCTCATCTAAAAAATTAATTGTAATGTTCATCACCACGTGGCTTTCAMAACTGCATATTCTAAGGTTCACTATTGCTTCTAATGAGAATAAAGTGCATACAGTACATATTTTGTTTAAACTTGTCAATAGATACTACTGCTTTCAGAATTACATCAAACTTAACTCACCCAACACTCTGAACACTTTCCTCTTTAGCCACTGCACTTTTCCCACCATCCTTGAGCCGAAGGTGATTCACCTGAGTGCACAAGTTTTGAAGAAAAGGGAGAAGCACCTGTGGGTTGGGTACRTTTGGAATTTCACCTGCTTGTTCCTGCACTTGCAAAGATCCCACAACTTTCAAATCATTCCTGAGGCCAGCTGCATTTTGCTGGGTAGGAAGTCTTTCAGAACCCAGAGTATTCTCTCTTTCAGGTAGCTCTGAGTTCAGATCACGAGTTATTTTTAAGTCTTTATACACTGCTTCACTTGTTAAGTGATTTTTAACAGGCAAAGGTTCACCAGCTGATGGACTCAGTGATGACTGAAGAGCTGCACTGCGTAATCCATCTACTGCACGGTCACCTCCAAAATCAGAATTTTTCCCCAAGATCCAACTGAGTTTGTCTGCAAGAGGCAAACTGTTCTGATGGGAAGAAAAACAATACCATTAATATTTAAATATTAAGAATTACTGAAATTATACAGCAATAACAATAGATTCTTTGTAACTCAGCATTCCACCAGTGTGATGTAAAGATTTTAAAAGTAGTTTTGAACTATATTCCCTGTAAATATGATGTGCTAATTATCACAGCAGTCTCTAAGTAAGAGCTTTACTGACTTCATTTTTACCACGCTATGTCCCCAACATATTGGGGACAACAATGAACATTAACACCAGATTCTAACATGTGAACATTATTATCATCAGAGAGATTCAGGATTCTGTTGAAGCAGCCCACTGTAAGATTAGGATCTAAAGTAAATTCTCTGTATGAGCACATTCCCTTTAGTTGAAGGTGACATGCTTACAATGATCATTAAAGAGACAAACCAGCCCATCCACCTACACCCCAAACATTCCAGGGAACACACCCACCATCCTTGACAAGCAGTGACAATGGAAACAGACAAAAGGAGAACAGGATGGCAGTGAAACTTATAATAATGCAGAATTAACTCTTGGTGTATGCACAGTGATTGCCGGAATACACAATCTTTACTCATTGCACTCATTTAAGTGGCAACAACTAAACCAGGATGAAAGTGGCAGAAAACATGGATTTAAAAAACACAAAATCTTTTTAGAACATTCCTAACTAGTAAGATGCCACATCAGTACTGTTTGTGTTGACGGAAAAGGGACTTACTTTCTGCTGACACCGGACCATGTCCATGAGCTGCTGAGCACCTGGAGACAATTTAGATCCCATGGATTYCATAATAGTTTGCACTCTGTCTAGATCTATGCTCGAGCCTAGTGAAGGAAAATCAGTTGCTAGTTTTGCAGACACTGCTTTCACTTCTATAATTATTTTACTGATGAGTACTCTTTGTTTCTCACCAAAGGAGAGCAGCTATTGCAAGAAGGAAAAAAAATACATTGGTTAGGAAAAAAAAAAATCACGTTTTCTTTGTACGTAGGGGACAATGCATTGTTCTTTTGAGTCTTGGGAAAAGCCATGCTGAACTCTTTCCCACAGAAATTAAGCCAATTTCTCCTTGCTATTATTCCCCATAAAACTCTGGCTAGAACAGAGTACCTGAGAGCCCCCAAGATGATTTTCTAAGCATTTAGGAGTAGTAGCCATACAATTTTCACACGTTTATTTAACCCCAGAGTTGACAGCTCTAATCACAGATGTGCAGTACACCTGGTTTATGGTTTTTTATCTCCAAGACTAAATTATCTGTATCATATAAAGCCTTCATAAAAAGAACACTGAAATACCAATTTAAAAGGAGACTCTATCAAGACAAAGTATCAGTCAACAGATTTTAAGTGATTATATGAAATGATGAAGTGTATAAAATCAATAATTTTACTAAAAGCAATGCAATTTAGTCAATTAAGTGATTAAAAAGACATAAGAAAAAAAACCCAAACTGTGTAACTCCCTACCTTAATTCTACAGGAGGATGCAGGGCAYTCAAACTTAAGGTACTTGTGGTATAAAGTAACCTCTTCAGTTTCACTAGAAAAATAAAACAAACAAGCTGACAAAACAAACAATGACATCAATATACAAAGTACTTAACTTTTTTTTGTAGAAATAGACTATATTGGTAATATTTWCATAAGAAACAAGACTGACTGGAACACTTTTCTAATCCAGATTTATGGTTTCTAACAGCAGCTTTAGTTTCTAGTTTTTAGCAGTGTTTTAGWTTCTAATAGCAGCTTTAATGCTTACATGCAACTTGTAATGAATCTTATCAAATACGTACATAAAAAATTATTTGTATGTGTGCATGCACTGCGCACTAGAGAAGCTTTTGAGGTTCAGTACATTATTCACRCATCTTCCCTGAGGCTCTGAGTTGTCTGGTTTCTATTTAGCTAATTAGGCAGCAGATGTGCCATGTAATGATTTAAAAACAAAACAGAAGCATTGCTTTATTTCCCCCAGCAAAGCATGGAAGGAAGCATTGAAGGGGAAAACAAAACCTTCTTTTTTAAATCTSTCTTTTCYTTGAAGTGTAWGATGACTRCTTATCAAAGAGMCRAAGTTTTTAAYAGAATRYCAGAATGGGTTGGGTTGGAAGGACCCTTAAAGACCATYTAATTCCATCCCCTGCCACGGGAAGGGACACCTCCCACTATCCCAGGGTGCTCCAAGCCCTGTCCAGCCTGGCCTTGGGCACTTCCAGGGATCCAGGGGCAGCCACAGCTTCTCTTGGCAACCTGTGCCAGGGCCTCACCACCCTCACAGAAACAATTTCTCCCTAATACCCTATCTAACCCTGCCCTCTGCCAGTGTGAAGCCGTTCCCCTCATCTTATCTCTCCATCCCTTGTCCTAAGTCCCGCTCCAGCTCTCCATGAGCCCCTTTAGGCACTGGAAGTGGCACTCTTCTCCAGGCTACACAACCCTAATTCTCTCACCCTTGTTAAAGGCATCAGGTCTTTAACAGCAACAGCACCTCCCAGACACACACACATAGAGCAGSGGGTTGCCTGGAGGGTGTGCGGGACCCAGAACCGCCCGTGCCCACCACTCACCCCGGGGCCGGCCGTGCGCCGCGGCTCTGTCCCCGGCCGGTGCCGCAGTACTCCTCGCCCACGTACACCTCCATGTTCCGGGCCTGGCTCACGATCCCCACCGACACCATCTCGGCGCCGGGCCGGCACTGCAGCCGCAGCTCGCAGGGCTCCTCGCCGCCCGCCCGCCGCTCCGCCACCACGGCCTCGCTGCTGCRGGGGGGAAGCGACASCGTTGTCCCTCCAGCTCCAGCYCCGCTCCCGCCCGGCCCAGCCCGCCGCCCCCTCTCGCCGCCCTCACCCGGGCTCGCCGTCCCCAGCGCCCCGCCGCAGGCACAGCGCCCGGGCCAGGCCGCCCGCCGGGGCGCAGGACCAGGAGCACCGCGCCGACACACAGCGCGGCTCCCGGCTTCCTTCCTCCTCCTCCGCCGCCTCCTCCTCCGCCGCCGCAGCGCAGCCGCTCGACATCGCGGAGACCCGGTGGAGAGAGCCGGGCGGGGAAGCGGCACCGAGCGCTCCTCAGCGGCACCGAGGGACCCTCAGCGGCGGCACCGAGCGACCCTCAGCGGCGGCACCGAGCGACCCTCGGCGGCACGGACCGACCCTCAGCGACACCGACCGCTCCTCAGCGGCGGCACCGAGCGACCCTCAGCAGCACCGCCCGAGCCTCAGCGGCACCGAGCGACCCTCAGCAGCACCGAGCGACCCTCAGCGGCACCGCCCGAGCCTCAGCGGCGGCCGCGGGCCGGGACGCGCCTGCGCCGCGCGGGGCTTTGCGCGTGCGCGCTGGGGAGCGGCGGGAGCCGCCTGAGGGAGAGTCCGAACCGGGCGGGAGCGGCTGCACCCTCACGGGGCCACGGAGCGGGGCAGGGAAATGGGGTCATTTGGGCTGGGAAGGATCTTTGAGATACCGAGGCCGTTTGGGCTGGGAAAGACCTTTGAGATACCGAGACCGACATGTGGGCCAACAGCACCGTGTTAACCAGACCGTGCACCGAGTGCCGTGTCCGGTCTTTCCTTGAGCGCCTCCTGAGTCCACCACCTCCCTGGGCAGACCGTTCCAATGTCTGACCACTCTTGTGAAGAAATTCCTCCTGATGTCCAACYTAAACCTGCTGTGGCGCAGTTGAAGACAATGTCCTGTTGTCCTGTCGCTGGTTATTTGGGAGCAGACACCCTGAAGTCGTGTCAGCGGAGGTTTAGGTTGGATATCAGGAAAGGGTTGGTTATACCAGAAGGTCATCGGGCTTTGAACAGGTTCCCTTGTTGTACTCGATATCTCAGAAGCCTTTTCCAGCTGCAATGATTCTTGGATTCTGTGAAACTTGGTAATATGTCAAAATTTGGAGCAGTGGGATTCTCTCTCCTGAGCTGTGCGCTGATAGTGCATCACCCAGGAGAGAGGCTATGAATAAAAGAGSCCATAAATAAAAGATGGGGTTCATTTAATTTTCAGTAGGATCTCAGCTTCTGGAGTGAGGGAATGCTGCTCCCGAGGCTGTGGCAGACACAGACCCATGGAATGAAGGTATCAAGTTCTGCTTCCATTCAGTGGTCGGTGCAGGAATGTTCGGGATATTCTGGGTCTGTGACTCTTGGGGAATGGATCTGAACAGGCTTAGCACAAGATAATATTGCAAATACAGCCAGCATTCTGCTTTTTGTCACTTACGACGTTATTTTATGGGATTTGCCAGCAATGGAAAAATGGATTTATTCTGGTTTAATCAAAGAATTAATTAAAATTAATTAATGTAAATGCTTGAGCGTGAAAACTGCGTTGTCTCYGTCTCTTTTTTTTTGTGTTTCTAAATGCACTTGATACTTCTGAAATGCGTTCCAACCTCATCTATTTTAGAAGCATTTCTTTTCTGCTTTTGGTGACAATGTGGTTGCGTGGAAGAATTCTCTGGTCCTGGAAGAGCGATGATCTGCACAAAATTACAGATTTCTGGTGAGGAGAATTGTGTTTAACATAGAAGGGACTAGATAAAACCTCTGTTTTAGGAATTTTCATGTATTCATGTGCATTATATTTTAAAGTAAATTAGAAAGATTGGAAGACAAGAAGCTGAAATTTCAAAGAGTAGCTTGATTCACAGTAGAGTTTTTTTACTAAGCTGGCAGTAGACAGGACAAACATCCTAAACATTGCACCTGTCAGTAGCAAATATTTTATGTTTCTAATCTCATATGATTTCACCGAGGGATAAAAGACCTTTAAAATAAACCAGTTTGATCCCGACACGGGATGTRCTCTTTCTCCAATCAGCATTTAAGAATGTGCTGGTTTTTATTTGCATTAGGCTGTCTGACCAGTTTTCTCGCAAGCCTAGTGGATTAAATTTTACTTCCCATTTCCTCAGCAGACATGCAGTATCRGAGAGCTTTTTCTCTTGTTTACCTTCGGAGCAGACGGTTCCCGTTCTTCTGGTTCCGTGCAGAGCAGCCARAGTCAGCTCAGATGCTGGACTAGTTTCTCCAGGAAGTCATGTTAATGCACAGCCTATTTTTGTTTGGCTTTGGACTGCTTTTTACTGGAAATCCTTTTTGGATAAAAGGTAAGTTTTSTTTTTTCACATATTCAGGAAGTTTCTCTAAGTCTGCTTGGACCCTGATCATAATGATGCACACTTTTGACTGTAGTCATGGCTCTCCCTGTGCAGCTCTGCTTGTTGAGAAAATCTTGGAAAAGGTGGTCGAAACTTTTTATAGTTGAGCTCTTCATGGTTTTTTCTTTCCTTCAGGATGTAGAAGGTATTTAAATACATCATTTTCTGTGTAGGACACTGGTTGTGACAACCACAGGTACTGTCACTCTCATTAATAGTAGAGACTGTGGAAGAACATTTCTTCTCAGTAATGTGAGAGGAATTTCTACAATTTCACTGTAATTCTCCATTAACTCATTTCTGTGATTTGGCTTCCCATTTTAGATTTAAATGTAAYACCTGGAATGTTTCTTAGAAAGTGGTGTTTTTTTGACATGCATCAAAAATGATTTCCTGCCTTCAGGTGTCAAAACTAAAATTGTTAAAAGAGCATGTTCATGGTTAGTTCAACATACACTTGACTGATGAAACAAAATGGATTTTCTGATTTAGAAAATAAAATTATTGAAAATTAAGAGCAAAGTCAGAAGCAAATATCAAGAACTGATATTCTTTTCAGACCTGTTTGCTAATAGCAACTTCCACATTTTGATTGCRATTKCRGCCTGTAATATTAAACATATGCTAYCTGCACCTASCTTTTAAAAATCCTGATGTTATCTAACAGGTAGAGATCATCATTACACTGGAGAATCGTCCTCCTCACTTTGCATGGCTGGTTGTGTGACTTTTTTGCAATTATGAATTCCTTTCACAGGAATGTGGGAGGCTGAGGGTGATTCTCTACTATTATAAGTGTGAAGAAATCTCTTTGTTTCCTTATAAAAGAGCATTTTAATAAGGAAGAAACCACTTCCACTGTTAAAACCATGTTAATATTGATTCWATAGCCTGTTAAAAAGTAATGGTTRTGTCTCCCTTGATCAAATCAGTTGATGAGCAGACAARAAAAAGGAAGATTAATTTAACCTCACAATAATAAAAAAAGTCGTTGGAGATTGTTTTTGTCTTATGAAATCATTTACCTGAAACCAGGTACTTGGCAGGCTTCTTATCTTTGGCTTCCTGCATAAGCATGTAGTTCTGGAGATAATTCTGATATAATGTAARAGGTTACAAACCTTTTGCAAAGATCTGACTGTTGCTAGAACAAACAAATTGCAACATTGGGGAATGGCAGGAGGCAGAGTGGTGAGCCCACTTTTCTGCCAACCAGGAGGTGGACAAATTATATCCAGAGGACAATTAAAAGTATTCTTTCTTCAGGACAGTAGAGAAGGGAGAAGGCTAGCTGCACCAGTTTTCTGTAGTACATCAGGTTAAAAGTGTAGGTCGTGGAACTAAAAATTATAGACAAAGTCACAAATTTAATAATCTAGAATATGAGAAAATTTTGTTTAAATACTTTGATAGTTTTTCTTTGTGTGCTCTAGAAGATCCTGGATTTAATCTGAAGTAACTTTTTTTGAAGTCATTTTGATCATTCCTGAACTATTTCACTCTTTCTCTATTTCTGGCTGGATCAGAACGGTCTTTGGGCAATCACAACTGTGCAGGTGCCAGCATAACGTTTTATTCTTTCTGATTCTTTATCAGTTCCAAACTTTATTTTCAGGTGTATCTTGTGAACACGCATCCAGACTTTCTACATTAGAAATAATAATTCCTCGAAGACTGWCAGGCAGAGAGGAACATCACCCATTTGCTCATGAGGTTTGTTACTGTATTTTTTTTTTTTCTTCTGGCATTGCTGTTTTTCACAACACTGTCCTATATTACACACACACACACATACAATGTATGGTATATAGAGATTTTTGTGATGAAATGTGCCCTACACTGTCTCTTATGATTCTCAGTATTTTCAATTAGTTTTAAGTAAATGTGCTCCCACAAAGGCCTGTGATTTTACTGTGAGTGCCTTCCAAACTTCTAATCCTGTCAATGACCTTGTAAGAGAGAAGTGAGAAGGAACATCAAGAATATTTCCATTTTTTCTGAGTAAGATTAGATGTTGAACTTGAACATTCACGCTATCCATGTTTTGGTCTTTGGATAATAACCACAGGATTTCAACCACTTAGCACCCAAAGGATAAAAATGGTCCCACAGAGTGGCACAGGTTAAACAAATGAGTTAAAAGAGAGACTTGACYATTAATTCTTCAATTCTGAGGTAAATTACCTTTGTGCCGGATATGGAGTTCATTTACTGAAGTAACTGTTAATGAAAMAGCATTAGTCATCTTTGTGCAAACCAATTAGGGGATAAAAGGTTCTGCCTMGTTTATCTGATTTACATAAGGAGTGTCACAAACCATGATGTGATACTTAGCAAGAACTGCACACATGGGCTGTGCCCTCCTGTCCTCTGAATGAAAAAATATAGTTTAATAGAACTTAAACTTCACATAGGAAAGAATGTGCAGTGTGCTGCWGAGACTTTGACATATGGAAGCCCTGGGGGTTAAGAATCTGTGTTTTTGTACTTAAAACATACACAGCAGTTAGACCTCTCTAGTCAAGCAAAACATAAAATTTTTAAAAAGTAGAAAAATCACCTCATTAAGTGATATCTTTTGTTCTGTTTTCAGGAGCATTCAGATGACAATCTTTCTTACTCGGTTAAAACCAGAAATGGAACATATCTCCTAAAGCTGAAGAAAAATAAGTATGTGATATAGTGTTCTAAGGAATTGCCCTGTCTTGGGGTTACTTGCMTACAGACAAGCATTTCTATATTGAAAAAAAGTCAGAAGAAACCTTTTAATGGCAGATTGCAGTAACTACAAAATTACTCTGTTCAATAGTGTTAAATATAGTGTCTCTATTATGGTAATACCATGCAAATAGAATAATAATTTTCCAGTGTTAAGAAATTTATTTTGATTATTTTTTATTAGCAGCACAACATAGTATGTTTCAGAAAATCCTTAGGGAAAATTAGAGTTCTGTTCAACATTCCCTTTCATTAGAAGGGGGAAGAGTTTTTAGCTGTGTTGTATTTGAAGAAAATTTTCTGGTTTTGTTGTTCCTCATTCCTGAGACTGTAATAGGCCAGGCCCTTATGCAACTGAGACTGCTTAGATTCCTCTCTATGGATATCTTACTTAAAATAAATAAGTTTCAAAATAACTAATTTTCCAAAGATTCCAGCTCAATTTAAGGTATTTTTTTCATGTGCCTGGATTTTAATAATAATTTAACGTTGAGTGTGCTGCTAACACAATGTAGCACTTAGCAGGACTCTTGACTTGTTCCTAGACCATTAAAAGAGCAGTAGTTTCWTTTTGTTTCCAGAAAGCTTCTTAGTGAAGACTTTAAGCTGTACACATATGGAGAAAATGGGAAACTGCAGGCAACACCATCCAAAAATGAGGTATTGTACATAGTAAAACTTCCCCTTTGTGTCACAATTTCCTCAAAGCAGGGATGCCAAGAAAAAAGAGATTTGCTGGGAATGAGACTTTTGTGAGTTTTCACAGTGTAGCATTTCTGTCTGACAGTTACCAGTGATCTTAAAATGAATTTCATGAGGGAGTGTTGGTAGTGGTGTCAAGGGATATTCCGCTCCAAGGAGGTCAGGATTGCTTTCCAAATAGGGAACTCTGTGAATTTCTAGCAGCCAGTCCTAATGTCATGCAAATAATGTGGTTAATTAGAAAATGAGTTTGCAGTTGATGGCAACCACYTTGTTTTGTCACTAATTATGTGGGTTTGTTGCATTTCAGCCACACTGTTATTATCATGGCACTGTTGAAGGAATTGCTGACTCCACACTTGCTCTCAGCACATGTGATGGCCTTAGGTATTTATTCTTGCTATTTTTTTCAATATTTYACCTTTTGATGAAGCTGAAACTCGTTCCAGGTTTTATTGTTCCMCTCAATTCCCACTTTTTTCCCCTTYTCCAAAATTCCTTCARGTRCAAAAARATGAGAGAAYCYATAATCTAAATATAGGCAGAACCTGGGCATGAATGGAGGCCTCTTGTTCTTGATGTGAATGTCTTGATCAGAGATCACTTAGTAGAAAAAGATCTTACCTGATGAAGCTTCTATTTAACTTAAAACATTCCTGCAAACAATTCTGTCTTATGAATGGGCAYATTTCAAAAAACAAACCATTTCCATGAAAAWAYTTTGTCCAAWTTGGAACCATKTYTTTGTGTTTCAAATACAATRATAAAATCACAAATGGGATAAAATTCACTAATGTGTGTTTCAGGTGAAGTTTCACAGCAAGATGTGACTCACAAAATCATTACATATCCTGGCATTCCTTTAAATGAATGGAGATAAGGGCTAAAAGAAACCCTTTGCATCAGCTCTATACCCACAATCCAGACTCATTTACTAACAATTTGCCTTTATTCTCTTTTTTTTCTTCCTTTTCTAACTGATTCAAGAAGCCCACAYTTGTCTACAATTGAGTATTTTAAATAAGTTCTGTTTTGTCTTTTGTTGGGCATTTGAACTTACCTGTCATATTAATATAATCTAAAATAATACTTTATTTCAAGGTAGTGTTTCAAATATCCAGCTAATACTCATTCACCTAATCATAAAAGTGAGGGGAAAATCATGGAATAATTTTTCATTCTTTTATGATTCTTAGGGGAATTCTCCACATTGGTGGCAAATGGTACGGAATGGAGCCGCTCAACACATCCAGCACATTTGAACACATGTTTTATGAACTGGAAGATATGCAGGGAATCCCCTTCCATTGTGGGGTGCTGAATGGCAGCCTGGAGCATGAGATGATCGTGAAACAGTCTGTGAAGTACACATTTTCATCAAACAGTACCTCCAGCAGGGACAGGCTTCTGAGGGTAAATATATTTCCATTTCTCCCTTGAGCTGCATTCCAAACCATCTCCAGATGGCATGGCATCACTACAGGTGGTTTGACCTGGCAGGACATTTTTTTGTGACCTTTTCATGGACACCAAGGTGGTGAGGACACTGCTAAGGAAATCCTGGAACAGAAGGGCAGGACAATGGGAATCTCACATAGCTTGAAGCAACCCTGCAGTGGGAAGCAGAGTCTGCTCAGAACAGCCATGGATAGGACATGAAAGACATGAGCTGCCATTCAGCTCACCCATCCCAGTGTCTGACCTTGTGTAAATTACTGACATACACATTTATGTGATAATCTAAGACAAATTGAGGCCACATTACAAAATACAACATTGCTTTATAAACACATGAAGTGACAATCATGAGAAAGAKCAGTAAAACACCTTGAGCTCATTATGTTAACTTACTGTGCCTTCTAATTTGCAGGAGAAGCGAGCTGTCCTGCCCCAGAAAAGCTATGTAGAATTATATGTGGTTGTGGATCACCATAGGGTAATTATATCATCCAACACWAAATACATTTTATTATTTTCTTAATTCTTTTCCTCTGACATTGTTATGGTRTTTTRCAGTTTTTGCTGAAGAATTCTGATCCTGCTGYRGTGCAAAAGGAAACAGTGGAGCTGATTAATTATGTTGATGGGGTAGGTCAGATAAGTTGCCTGGATTCARTAGTTTCTGCTTTATCATAGTTTTCAGAAGAGCAGCTAATGCAGTTCTGAAATTGTATTTGGAAGTTATAAAATAATTTGTAATACAGTTAAAGCACATCACCAATCTCTGCACTTATAGAGGTGCCAGCAGGGGGAAGGATGCAAGATATTTTTAAACCACTTCTAAGTGCTCCAGGAACATGAAGTCTCCAGAATGTTTTACGTTTCTAGGAAGAGTATTTCTTATGTTTTTAGTTTTTTATTAAGAAAACTGTCAGGGCAGTGAAGAATTCCATAAGTCTCTGATCTGTTCCCAGTTTTTCCTCAAGACAATTAGCTAAGGAAGGGAATGAACATGGTCTTTCCAAGATATATGTTTASGTAATTTCATAAAGCAGATTGTCTTCAGTTATACTTATTTTTATATTGTAAATATTTTTATTTAGCTTACAATTTATAAATACTTTATATTTTCATTTATAAGAGCAAATATTATATATTTCGTTTCAAGGAAGCTGAAGTTATTTTTGACTCAGTAGTAGTGAAATCATCTTTCAGAATTCCATCAAAACAGACTGAGGGACATTAATTAYCATTATTTTTTGCAGATGTATACAGCATTAAACATCCAGATTGTTTTGGTTGGATTAGAGATTTGGACAGATTCCAACCACATATCTGTAATGGAGGGGTCAGCTGGAGATGTGCTGAGTAGATTTGTWTCTTGGAGACAGAAAGATCTTCTGAAGCGCTCAAGAAATGACGTTGGTCACCTCATAATGTAAGTTTGCATCCAGTGGGAAAACCAACCATGCTCCCAGGGTTAAACTGATTTGGGGGTTGTATATTAATTAAAATATACCTGGAGTAAAATTCTCTGCACTTCCAAACTGGTTTAACCTGGAAAAATGACAAGAAACTATAATGAATTTTTATGAGTTAATCAACTCCAGGGACTGGGTGACCTCCAGAGGTCTCTTCCCACCTCAACCATTCTGTAAATGAGTGCACTTACACAGCAGACTTAATGATTGATCATTATTTTCAAGCTCTTTTTCAGATATTAATTATTAATTAGAGTGAAACCCTGCTATGGTTATAAATTCCTTCCTGACTTCAGAAAGAYCAAATTTTGCCTTGTAGTATTTCTTTCAAGCTCGTCAGTGTCTTTTAGTAGAAATCATGAACTTTCAACCCATTTCTCAACACCACCTTCAAACTGCTTTTGTTGCAGAGGGAGAAGCTCTTTCAGTGGATCTATTGGAATGGCTTTTGTGGGCACTGTCTGCTCCCATGTCCAGGGAGGGTCAATCAGCACTGTAAGTACATCACATCATAGGTATGGAAAAAAACGGTCCTTGACCTACTTGGTCAAACCACCCTGGTCTTGGAGCTGGCTGGTTTCTTTCTTGTGCATATTTTATACCTTTGTTTTTTTAAAGTACTTCCTAATTTCTTTGTCAAATTCCAGTCCACTTGGCTCATTTAGTCTTTAACTAATTCTTTTTGTTTTGTTGTGTCTTTTGTAATTCTTCTAAATCAGTATTGCATAAGCTCATTCTCATACATTAAAGTTCTTAACTTTTTGGGATGGGAATGCAGCTACAAAAATAATGGTATTTTTTTTTACTCTTTAAATAAATAGAAAGTGAACATGATGTACTCTATTGTCAAGTGTCTGGAATTCCTCACAATAAAGAAACAGGAAAAAAATCTAAAAAAATTAGTAAAAAACTCTTCTTTTCCCACCCTTGGGGCAGAATGAGGTTCCTGTCCTTAAAATATGGATGCCACAACATTGTGGACAATCTSAGAAGCAGATTYTMTTCTTTAAYAGYGCATTTRTTWTTGAAGACTCCTTTAAAATCAGTGTCTAATTCAGTTAGAATAGAATCACACAGAATAATTTTAGCTGAGAGAAGCCTGCAATGATGATCCAAACCAGCTRCCAACTTACTATCCAGAATGTGATCCTCAGGGAAGGAGTGGCAGGATCTGGCCCTGCCTGAAAATAAAATGGCAAATTATCAGTCTTTGTGCTTTCACTTTGCAATACAGTTTGGCATTCTGCCTTTGTCGTCCCTGAGAGCTTTGTTATGGGAGTGAATCACTGGGTACAAACAGTGTTTTCTTTAGTTTCACTTTTTTAACCCTGATTCTCTTTATCAGCTGAATCATGACAAAATGTTACGTCATGCCACAGTAGTTGCACATGAACTGGGGCACAATCTTGGAATGAAACAYGATGATAAAAGGTGTCCTGCATCCTATATCATGCACAGCACAGATAAGTAAGATTTCCAGTTATTTAATTTTAATAATTTATTTCAATTGCAGTGACTATGCCTCACAAGCTGTGAAACTCCTAGGAAYCTTGAAGAACTTTTGTGAATAAGGAGTTGGTTGAAAAATTTAATCACAGAGRTGGATTCCCTAAGATTTGACATAATTTTAATTCATTTGAAAGGTTRTCTGCTTCCTGATCCAATGATTCTTTATTTATAGCATTTCTGAAAACATATTTGGATATTATTAATTTTTGTTTAACAGTAGTGTGTTGCTGGGGAGTTTTGCATCTTGTTGAGAATGCTTTACATGTACTCCCTGGGTTTGTGCAAACATGCAACAAATTATTGAACAGTTAATTTAAAAAAATTCTTGGCTTATGTTTCCATCAGTTCATTTGTTCTTTGGCTTCCCCTTATGAGAAAAAGATTGTAATATTTTATTTATCCACCATTTTATTAATAAATGATTGTAACTGAACACTGGACAAAACTGCTCTAGGAAGGTGCCTTCCTCAGTTCCTAGGAACTCCAAGTTAAAGTGAATGTCTTCCTGTCCTGAGAATATTTTTAAATCAAACATTTTTAGACTCAGTATAGAAATTCAATTTCTAAGGCCTGTTTTACAGAGGATAYCAGAATAGATAATCTGATGGACTCTGGCTTCTGAAAGTATGTGCATTTATATTACTCAGAGTATTTTTAACTTCTAGTACTGCACTTCAATGCAAAGTAAAATAAAAATTAACTATCTCATGATCTCCTTGCATTATGAAATACAATATTTACTATAGACCAACAATATTTTAATGGCTCAAAATATATATTTTCCTGTAAACAAAATRCTTATAATAATAAAATATTTTGCTTTCCAGTGGATCCAGGAATTTCAGCACCTGTAGTGCTGATGATTTTGAGGCCTTTATTTTAAAAGGAGGAGGAAACTGCCTTAGAAATCCTCCCAAAACAAGTAATGTGTACAAAGAACCTGTCTGTGGTAATAATGTGGTCGATAACAATGAAGAATGTGACTGTGGCAAACCACAGGTAATGCATGAAAGTCAATTGGATATTTGCTGTATACACTATTCCCTATTATACTGTCCTCTTGGCATACCTGATTGCATTAATGTGTGAGGAGTTTTCCTTGTATTTCTGCATTTTTGCAAGCAATATGAAGATAAATTTTAGTAAAAGCTTAAAGTAATGCTTTGATTTTGATGTGGACTCAATTAAGGGCTATTGGACTTCACAGAACTTTGAGGCACTGCTGAAAAAGAAGTGCATTTCAGAGCAGGGTGTGTGGAAACACCACTGGATTTTGTTTCATTTTAGCATCATGGATATTTCTGTTCCATGACAGACTGTTTATCTATAGAACACGTACAGATTTGTTAACTKTAACTCTGRCCACACAAAATGACTTTTGAGAGCCACATTTGCATTGTCAAAATGTCCCTCCAAGAATGGGATGTATTGGCTCATTGTTCAAAAAGTAAAAGTGTCTCAAGAAARGCATCAATAAATCAAAAGGCTGTCAGCAACCCTTGGTTCCATTGGCATCCCTGTGCCACAGCACATCAAACCAGGCATTTTTCTGATGGCTTGTACAAATAAAACACAGCCACAGTGCCTGCTGGTTCATGTTAGAGCAAAAGGATGTCAGAACATGACACAGTGATTTAAAGTTTGGCTTGTCCATGCACTTGGACTGATCAGGTACTTTCCTAGCTTTATAAAGAGATAAAAAGTGTCCCCTTGTTCATGGCTTGTCCCCTTGTGCTCAGGAATGYTCCAACCCCTGCTGTGATGCTGCAACCTGCAAACTCACACCTGGATCACAATGTGCTCAAGGACTGTGCTGCAAAAATTGCAAGGTACACAGTGCTYTGTTAAACTAAGTCATTCCTATTAACTAAGATTGTTTTTAATATTTAAAAAGATCTGTCCTAGTCCTCTTGACAGATTTTCAARTGACATTCACCAGYAGGGAGCATGCAAGAAGAGAATTTGTCTTTCTTAAAATTACTAAATGTTCCCAGTTGTCTGTTTCACTCTAGAACTTCCTCTGTTGCAGTACTAAAAGTGCCCTTTCTCTTTGCTTCTAGTTTAAAGTGGCAGGAGCAGAGTGCAGAGCAAAACAAGATGTGTGTGATCTCCCTGAATACTGCAATGGAAGCACTGCCTACTGTCCAGATGATGTTTACATCATGAATGGCTACCCATGCAGCAACAGCAAGGCATATTGCTACTATGGAGTGTGCCAGAGTTTTGATTCACAGTGTGAATCTATATATGGGAAAGGTATGTTTGTCATTTAATGTAAACCCATTTGTAGTCTCCTGATAGACATTTACAATTTTTCTTTTTCTTTGGTGTTTTTCAGATACCTGACTGAGTTTCACTATTTTTTTTTTGTACAGGGGCACGAAAAGCACCTGATATATGCTTTGAAAAAGCAAATATAAAAGGAGACAGGTTTGGAAACTGTGGAATGAAAGGTGGAGTGTACAAGAAATGTCCTGTTCAGTAAGTTACCACCAATTAAAAGCTAACCCTAAAATCTTTTATATAAAAAAAAGTATTCTGTTACAAGGCCTTAAAGTGAGAGATTTAAAAGAATATTTTCTTGAAATGCAAGCTAAAAGGCTGGAATGCTTGGTTTATTTGCACTGATACTGATTTTTATCTGTTCACTTTGTGTCTGGGTGTCCTTCATCCCATACAGGCACAGTCTGTGTGGGAAGCTSCAGTGCACATCTGTCAGTCTCCAAAACCTTCCTGCATGGAGCGTTGTCAATAATGCATCTGGGGTTTTATGCTGGTCCTCTGACTTTGACTTAGGATCAGATATCCCTGACCCTGCTCAGGTTCATGATGGGACAGCTTGTGGGGAGAACAAGGTAAAAGGAATCACAGCAGCATGACAGAATRTATTCCAAATGGAAAGTTTTGAACTTCCAAAAGCATTACATGGCTCTCATCTTGGTAGGCCATGATACAATGAAAAATCTGATTTTTGAGCTTGACRCATATAAACAATTAATTAGCTCTTCAAAGCCTGGGGTGCTACAAATCACTGAATTGCATTATCAGTAATTCAAATTACTCCATCAAAATGTATCCACAGAGTTAAGCAAACCTGAGACAAATACATTATAAAATTCTGAATTACTGACTCTTCTATCAGCCCTTTTTCTTGGCATGTAATCTTCAGACTTATAAACATATACACTTATATAGTATATTTATAAAAAGATRGGATTTTTTTAAAGTTTTGTGTTTGCAAGACACTAATTACTTCTTCCAGGCCTGTGTAGGTTTTGAATGTGTTGATGCAAGATATCTGGGCTACAGCTGTGATGTGAAGCAGAAGTGCAATAATAATGGGGTGAGTACATGSTGCTTTGTGTCCTTTTTCTAGACTGGTGCAAATTCCCTGAATTAAAGCAATAACCAGGCAGATGGCTTTGCTTTTTCCTGATCTGTATTAAAAGTTAAATCCACTTTTTTTACCTGTAATTCATGTTGCCAGAACACTGCAAACCTCTTAGCACTAACATTAAGAGGCATTTCTTCTGAATTTCCCAAGGGAATTTTTTAATATTACTGGGCTGATGAATTGTAAAATGAAAACATTCCTTTGAGGATGACAATCTAGTAATTTCTGATTTATATATGTCAYTGTGAAAAATCAAAATGGAGTCCAAAGGTTGTGAAACTAAGAAGGTCTCTGGACCATGATTTATTGCAGGCAAATAGCACAAATGTTAACTTAGAGAGAATTGCCACGGAGTATCGGGATCACTCAGTGGTTCAGGATGTTATGGAGGGGTAGAGCTTATTCCCAGTTAATATTCCATGCATTTCTATGCAATGCTATGCAGTATTTCTTGTTTCCACATGCAATTCCATATGTGGAACTCCAAATCTATGCTAAAGGTTCGAGTGTCCACTCTCAGGGAGGTATTGTTTGACTAATCCCTGTGTTTGGGCTGTGGGTGTGTGRCAACAATGGGAACTGTCACTGCCTGACTCAGGATTCCCTGTTGTTTGAGCTGTAGGTGTGTAACAACAATGGGAACTGCCACTGCAATCCAGGGTGGGCTCCTCCGTTCTGTAACCAGTCTGGCTACGGTGGCAGTGTGGACAGTGGTCCAGCTCACAAAGGTATGACACAGAAACTGGCCCTCATTCTGCCCCAGGGACTGAGAAAATCATCTACTCATAACAGGGGTGGTTTTCAGTCTCTTTTTAACTGTTTCTGTCTATTGTATGAGACAATCATGGACTGACTTGAAAAACAAACATTATTTCATAATGAAGTAGCTTTTACTGGCCTTTAAATACAAAATGTTTTTCTTTCCTTTGTTTAAAAGCAAATTTCATAATCTGTAGTTTTCTGAGGAAAATACATGTTTTTTCTGAGGAATTTTATTGAATTTTACTAACCTTCTATTTTGGGTAAGGGAAAAAATGCTTCATATTTATTAAAAGTTTAGGAAGGCAAAGCAAATGTGCTGATCAGTTGTAGGTAACCAAATACAAAATGAATTTGCTTTAGAATTATTGAAAAAAAATATGTGGAAAAGGGAGAAGTTTGTATATACGTAGGGTGAGTAAGGCAGAAAGAACTTGTAATATCATAAGGCCRAATTCTACTTTTCTGATAGCAGCATGTTATAAATTTCACTGAAGTTATTAATTTTAATCTATCACAATTTGAAGACTGTACTTTTTACACGAAAAAAAAAATCCTTTAATATTTTAAATTTCATGATTTCTATTCTTTTTCTCTAGATACATCACTTCGGGATGGGCTGTTGATTTTCTTCTTCCTTGTGCTGCCAGTAGTCATCCTTGCTGCAGCAGCAGTAGTGAAGCGTGATGCAATAAAGAGAAAACTTTGCTTTTTCTCCAGAGGACAGCACAGGTATTTCCCTTGTTACTGGTGCTATTCCAACACATGGCAGTGTGCTCCAGGTCAGTGTGGAAAGCCTGGTGGATGCTTTATCTACACAAAAAATTCCACACCTCCCAAACAATGAGACTGCCCTGCCAACAGCAGCAGTGGGGAGTTCAAGAGCCAGTGCCCTGCAATGTGGTAGTTCAATCCAGACACTCCAGTTGTGCATTCTCAAGCATTTCTTCCCAAAATATGTTGCACTATCCTAATTATTATTGATAATTGTATTGCATGGGCATATGGAAATTGCTTGTCAAGTCCAGAAAAAGATGGACTCAAAAGCAGAATCCAGATCTCTGAGCTGTAGCCTTGTCACTGGAAAACTCTGCA